>NC_081415.1:140011159-140181159 GCF_030272615.1 Cryptomeria japonica
CATTTCATTTCCTCTCGCTCAACTCGTGGCATCATTTTCGGCATGCAGTTTTCAATGGCGGCAAGGATTACGCTCCTTCTCGTACTTCATTCAAGGGCTCCTTCGCGTACTTTATTCAAGGGCTCCTTCAGAGAGCGGCAAGAGTCAACCGAGAATCAATGGGAGAGACCGATTTGTGAAGGAAGGGGCAGCCATCCTGCAGGACTCGAGAAGGTACTAATTTTGCCCTGACTATGGCTGTGCAGAAAAAATTCTGTAATTTTTTAGCAAATTTCCACTCCTTTTTTGGTGTTTAGGGAATTTCAACCCATGGCTAGTTTAAGCTTTGCTCCTGCATTGAATATTTCTGGCATGGTCGTGCCTTTGGCTGTACCTTGCAATGGCTTCTCTCACACTCATGAGCGCTACTCATTGGCCGGCAGGGTTGTGCTGTGAGTTCCAATGCGTGCCATGGTCTCAGTTATTTCAGATTACAGTAGTGGTAATATATGCCTAGGGAGGTGGAGGGTTCGAAACCTCATGGGCGAAGAATGAGGATTCGAAATGAGCAAAGAAGATAACAGCAGTACAAATGAAGGGGGATCGAACAAGAACACTAATAAGGCCAAGTCTTGCAAGGGTTGCTTGTATTTATTCCTCGTAGTTGAAGATCAAAACCGCAACCCTCTCTGCGTTGGATTCAACAGGGCTTTACAACAAGGTACGCCAATTCATGTTTATCCTGCAAATGTTTCCAAATTAGGTTAGGTTTTATCCCTCATCTTATTTTTTGGTTCCAACTTCTCTCATGAATTTTGGCGGACTTTAAATGTCTATGGTTACAGGAAATTGCAATGAATTTGCGTCTTTTAGATGTTATAGAAATAGGAAATGCCTATGCTGGAATACTCTAAGTATTTTTTGTATCACCGTTGGGGGTCTTTAAGACATTCTGGAGGATTTTTCTGTGATTTTCTTTGGTAAGTGGTCTCTTACGGAGATATATAAAAATATGAAGGTTCTAAATTTTAATTTATTCATTTTTCAATCACTTTCGTTGGATTAAAGTTTTTGGGTCAGATTAAATTTGCATTAAACTTCTGGGTTAGACTTTCTAGGTTGTTTAGGTTCCTATCACTTTTTAAATATTTTGGCAAGTTTCCTTTGTGTTGTATAGGCTGCATCTAGACGTGGTATTTTATCCAAGTTGGATGTGGATTTTTATCCAATTTTAACGCTACATCATGTATCCAAGGGATTTGAACCAGCAAGTTGATGTGATATGTATTCCAATATTAAATCTTTACCCCAATTTGGATGTGATATAATTCAATTTTAACTCTATCATTTGCCCTTGCGATATGGACCAGGGACTTGGATGCTATATTCTCTGTATTAAAACTTTATGGTGTTTACCAGGGTCTGAATTTAGGACTCTCTTATCATACTCCTGGTACTTTACTGCTTTAAATCCTCCTATTTGATGTGTTTAGACTACTTTTTGAGTGTCGAGGCTTTTCAGAAAGGCATGTTTATTGCAAACACTGCTGAAATTGGTTTTTATAGTTCTCTTTAGAAATTTATCTGTCCGAAAATTTCTTCTTAATTAGAGGGTTTTGGAATATTCTGAAGAAAATATTTTTGATTGCATTTGAACAACGACACTATTCAGATAAGTATGTGTATGTTCGTCACTTTTCCCACTTTACGGATATACAATAAATTACATTTAATTTAGTTCTTAATTCTTTATTTCGAATGTTGTAAAACTTTATCTTGTAGTTCCGCTTGCAAAATTATATTGCAATGAAAATTCCAGAATGTTATATGCTTTGAAATGATTCCTTAAAAAGGTTATTGATTGCTTTTTGAACGGTGCTTTAAAAAAAAAAGTGAGGAGTTTATATAAGCAGCCATACATTTGGCACTGATGTGTGAAATTAGAATGAAACACAAGTTAACATTAATGGTCACAACTAGCTAGTCTGGCAAAATTTCAGCGCTTGAATAATCACAAGCAGCAAAAGGATTATGACTTATGAGTGATAAGTTTGCAAATTTAGGCTTTTTTCCACTACACACACATACTTCATTCAGCGTGTCTCTTTCTCAATTGAATTTGGGAGAAGGGAGAGGCCAAATCTTTGAGGATTAGATATAAAGAGAGATCATCAATAGATGATATGAAATAGAGGTGCATTAGAATATTGAAATTTCTCTCATATTATTTGCTCAATAAACTGGGTGATTCTTGAACTGAAACAGAGTTGCATTGTGCACCCATGGTACCATTTATTGGAAGGCAATCAAAATTGACAATTGGATCCTGAACATATATCCTGAAAATAGTCCTGAACTCAAGAATGACTGATCGTGTATACTAAAATAATGATGTAGGATGCGTTCTGGCTTTCTTATGCCCAAAAAAATAATATTTAGCAATCAGATTATCTCAAATTTTCCATGGATGAGGAAGGAAGGAAAGTGGGAACATGCTTGCTGCTTTAAGTCATTCTTCAAGGTCTTTCAGGTGTATCCAGCAAGGGAAGGAGAACAATTCTATTCATAGTTTGGAAGCAATGAAGGAGATCGTGGTGCAGTGTGTATGTGATAATTTGAATGCTGAGAAACAGAGGCCCATTTGCGGGAGTCATTCCTAAAGAATCTATCAAGGTTCTGAAGCTTTCCAAGATGGCATTCTAATTCCATCCTGTTTTTTCTATCTCAATTTTTACTCCACAAAAATGCTATTGATTGGTTTGTGAAAAAATATCACTCATATCTTGACCAATTGGTCAAGCACCCTAACATCCCACATTGGTTATTTAATTATGGACCCTTGGTTTTTGCTTTGCAAAAATACAATTGAAGCTTTGCAAAAATACAATTGAATAGTTTGCAAAAACTTTACATGGCTTACCTCTCGACCAGTTGGTTGAGCTCCGTAACCTCTTAATTGCAAAAAAATTGTTAGATTCCTACCTTACATATGTTATCAATTTTCAAAACTCAACATTTGCTAAAGCAGTTATAACGTTGAAGAGCCTCAATCAATGAAATACAAAATAGAGGACCCTATGTGATAATGAAACAAGGGATTAAGTATGAATTAAAGAAATTATATCCAAGGTTTGAATTTTGATATCAGTTTCTGCTGCTTTTATAACATCTCTCTTAGCTTTTAGACTAGGTAAAGTACTGTAATACTGATTTGGTTAGTTATTCTTATCTAGGGAAGAGAATGGTCTTGCTAGATATTTGTTGGGCTGGGAAAAGCAAAAAAAATATTTGTAGCAGACTGAACAATACAATTGGATTCCAGCTGATCTTGTCCTTTACATGGAAATTCTATTCTTAATTTCCTGTAATCAGATAAATATCATTACTGTGAGGCTCTATGATGGCATTCTACAATGGTGATTCTCCCATGCTAAAGACCCAACAAGAAAATAATCACATAGTATTAAAATTTGTCTATTTTCAGAATTTGGTTGTTGCTAAAGAAGCAGTATTAAGAAATTATAAGCAACACAATGCAAGGAAATGGAAATATGTAAACTTCAATATAAGGACACGCCTTAAAACAAAGCTAGCATGGCAGAATAATAATGCAAAGTTTCACATTTCTTGTAGGTCCACATATAGTTTGAAATGTTGTTGGAATAATATTAGCTGACAATCAAATTGCTTGAGGCAAAGCAATCTGGGTATATATTCTAAAATACAGGCATTAAATAGGAATGACTGATGAAGGCAGTTTGGTTACATCACTGCCAAGTGAGACACCAAGTCAATGTATTAGGCCTCATCATGCCAACATTCGACAACTCTATTTTTATCTCTATTTACCTTTGTATTTTTGTATACCAAGTGTAAAACTCCACCAACTTATGGATTCAAACATTTGACCTCCACTATGGTGTACATGTGCTTTCATATTATGCCAACTCACACTGTATATGTGGTGATTGACAGGATGCAGTATTGAAATTGAACAAAGAGAAAGCAAAATTTGTCTGTTTAGTTTGATCACTAGTTTCTTGAATTTTTATTCATGCATGTAGTTTAGAGCTTACAAAAAATTACTCATGGATTCTAGTACGTCTTAATGTTTTTTAATTTTAAATGAATGAATAGACAACTGCTTGATGTAGTGCCTAAAGACAGATTTGCAGCAGGATCTTTAATTATGATGACAAAAGTTTCGAGTAATCTTTGGTTAAAAAATTGTAAGCTCTGATGTCTCTGGTAATGTTGTGGAAGATCCAAAGCCTTTTCAAGTAGATAGTGCATGATATGTGCATGATATGCACTTTAAGGGAGATAAGCCTTATAAGTTCCCTTTTGGTCTTCTTACCATTTCTCATTTATTTTTCTGATTTACCACACATTTTCTCTGTTTCCTTGCTGCTTGCATGTTTGGAATTTCTTTCCGGAGTTCATTTTATCCCTCTCCAATTAGGTCTTCATCCATTACACATTCAATTTATGTAATTTATACATTGAAGTTAATAGGTTAGAAGAGCTAAAACATTGGCGAAATATGCTTACTATTTTAAATGTTGAATGAACAGTACCAAACTATGTTGAATTAGGGTCTGATATAGAGGTTTCAAATGAGGGACGAAGCTTGGAAGATTTTAAGTATGCTTGTGTTGGCTATTCAGCTTATGCAAACAAGAAAGATACACCAGCTTATCAACACGGACAGGTCAGTCAACGAGTTATTGGAATACTAGTAAATCAATAAGGCATGTTTCACACAAAATCAATCAATCAATAAATCAATAAGGTGTTGAAAATCTGCTTTCTCCAATGCATGCTTTGAACTACATAATGCAATCAGTAATTGAAAATACACAATATGGTTGCATGTTATGTATATTTGGATTTATTTCAACATCTGTTTTACGATATTTTTATGATTCTGTTTCAGTTTTAGAAATTGAAACTTAACCGCAACACACAATAAGATGGGTGATGCATTCGCTTATAGTTATTTACTCCAACTTTGAAAATGAAAATTATACCCATGACTTAATATAAATATTGAAAGCCAACTAATTAGAGACCAGAACACTCTAGCACTACTGGAACTGATTTTTGGTAGGACCATAAGTTGATTTAGCTGCCATCAGAGAAAAACCTCCATTATGATAATTTAGCTTAATTTTGAGACCCAATTGAATTTCTGGAAACTTGGTAAAGAAAGGCGATGCACAAAGCTGATTACAAATATTGAGTAATTAATCAGGTGATTCATCATTAAAGATTTCATAACCTTTTACACCTTTACCTGTGCAAATGATACAGAATGTCACACTTTCTAAACAGGGATTAAAAACGTGAGAGTAAAAGAAGCATTAGCTCTTCTTTGTTCCTCCACCAACTAGATTTTTCCATTTATTGGTCATGTTAAGATGAAAAGATCCTTCATAACACAAGCCCATGTAGTCCACCTCAAATCTTTGAGCTTGACTAATATTGAAAAGCATGGCACTTATTATCGTATGTCAAGAGATTATCCTGTAACTTAAAAAATGTCCATGAATCACTGAACAAGTGCAGGCCAAACATCATTTGTATTTCTTCTAAGTACTCCCTTGATATGGTCGTGTCTAGAAAATAATTCCATGGGATTATGGTGGCCAACATGTACTGCTATACTCAGAAGGTTGAAGTGGAATGGAAAAGATTCTCTAGTTGGTCATGTAAGGGGTTGTGGGTTCCAAGGCAGATGAGACAAATTTTTAAGGAGTCTGGCAAGGTTGTGCTGTGAGTTCCAATGCGTGCCATGGGTAATGCAAGCTAGGATTTGACATCTAAAAATGTGGTTGCCTTTGATCTTGATGCAGAGGACCATAAGGGTTTACAAAATCAGACAGGGCATTGTACAAAACATGACATTGGGCTTTACTTTGCAATGAGTCTTCATGATCAATCTATCAGTTAGCATAACAACACTTCAACTAGTACCCGAACCCCAAGGTAGTACACAACCATTCACAACAAGAGACTCATCATTCTTAGGGCTTTATTGTCATTAGGAAACATTAGACAAGCTTTCCACTTTAATATGACAACAACTGAAGACTCGAGTTGGACTTCCTTTGCAACATACCAAATGACTGGTGAAATAGGACTGGGACACCCGTTATGCTTATGACAGTCAATACCATAGGTCCAAAAGGTCACACCAATGCCACTTGGATGCTCAAGTTCTATGTTCTTGATGTGTTAGACCTCCTTCAAGGGTGATCAAAACATCCTGGCCTCTCCTCTGGAAATTCAATCAACACCTTGTTTTGAGAATTCCACTCTTGATGACTATATGACTGAGACAGTCAAGGGGTTTGGAACAATCTTCTCCTCTTCAAGCATTTCTATTTGATGTGGTCTCAAATCTCCCTCCTAGGGTCTCCACACTTATCTTCCTCTCACCAAACACACTGGCAACCTTTCTCTTAGCCTTGCAAGGAAAAATTTTCTATCTCACTGTCATACTGTGACAGTCACATGCACATTTGTGAAGACGGTTATTACCATTGGTCATTTGCTTCTTGCCTCTTATCTCTTATTGGTTTGTGTAAGTTGTTCATGACTGTTGATTATGCTTTCACATTAATACAATTTTGGCTTCTGTCATACTGATTTGCATTGGTCTGAGTGTAAATAACTGCTCTGTTACTGGCTTTCTTCACATAAATAGTATAATGGACTTGACAGTGGTTTTGAAGGCATTCAATGCCTATTCATGAACATACATTCTTATGTTTACTGTCCTAATGCCATGACTGGAAACTCTTATTAAGAAATATCATTGATACTCTTGCTACTTTGTGATCTAGGACTATTTTCTTGTCCCTGCATTAGCTTTGATGACTGTCCTCTATTCTATGGATGCCAGTCAGTGCTACTGCTGTAGCCTATTATTCTTGCAATAAAGAGTATGTCTCATCACTGGACTGCAATCATATGCTTTCAAGAAATCCTTGTAATATATACTTCATGACTTCAATGCCCCTAAGATGTATTTGCTATGTTCACTGAGTTATTTGGACTCTTGTGTACCTGTTGACGTGTATTTTGTACACAATCAAACACAGAATAAAATACCCAAGGGTACCTTATCCTCTCTTGAGTAAAGCCTCTGAATGCTGAAGATATCGCAAAACGATCAATCAGGGTGACTTCAAGGTTCTTTGTTGTAGGATCTCTACGTGTGGATAAGCACCAGTGGTCGTTGTGAATGCTGTTTCTTCAAGGGGTCTTATGCACTTTCTGAGAAAGCTGGTCCATGTTACTCTCACTCGACTGCAAGAACAGGATTTTTCCTAATGCTAACAAATTCTCAAAAAAAGATCAAAAGGTAGGGTTTTCAAGAGATGAATTCTAATCTAATCCTAAGAATGACTCAAGGTAGGCTAGACTTGGTAAGATTCTACCAATTTCAGTATTGCCAAGGAATTACAACTCTACTGGAATTGATGCGATCTTCTAAGGTGATTAGTGATTTTCAAATCATCAAGAATTATAGATACTATCATAAAGATACATATCAATATTTCAATAACGATTGAAGTTTCAAGCAATCTCAATATCTCCAGTTGACCACACAAGGCGTCCTTACAATCAGTAAGAAGCTAGTGGTTTGGAACGTGAATCTCACCAAAGATCAAGCACAACACTTAGCCCTTCAAACTTAAATACTATTTCGATTGAGAATGATTCAAGAAAGTAAACAACCATGAAGATAGCCACAAGAATTGCAATAAAACACCATAACTTCAATATTTTATTGATCTCAAAGCCAAAATAGACAACAATTGTTCGAAATTCTTTCTTCACTACTCAACCTTGCTACAAAATAACTTTCTTCTCTCCAAAGCTCTAACTATTATCTCTCTCTTTAATATCTAATTTCTAATCATCTAATGACAAAATGAAAATGAGTGAGGGTATATATAGCATCCTCAATTACAATGAACGGTCCAGATCAAAAGAAGATCAACGGCTGAGATTCTGATACCTAAACCCTAATTAGGGTTTGTTACAAAAAGTTCCCCTTTTAGATGAACATTATTAAATGCATAGCCAAATATTTAACTGGCACAAAAATCGAGGAAACATAGACCAATGATAATTAAGATTCCACATCATTCTATAACAACCTTTCTTTTAGAACCTTATTTCCTTTCCAATGTTCTTTCTTAGCATATGCAACGAATCTGGACACAATTCCTTCAATCTCAGCAATAGGAATCTCGGGAAGATTCCTCATTCGCTCCTCCAAGTGGATAACTTGATTAAAGGCATTGAGAAGAGCCGTTTCCCATCCAGGTTCGAGTTCTTTGATCTTCTCAATCAGGAGCATAGTGGTGAACATTAGATCCCGTTGCTCATCTGTGATGACATTCTCATCTTTGCAAAAGATGACCTTGACTCTCTCTTCCAATTCTTGGAGGTCTACATCCGTCTCAACTTCGATCCTCCTGCCAAGAATGGTACATAACACTTCAAACACCTTATCCTGAATTGGATGGATGACACCTTCAACTTGATTGCATTTGGTGCTGATGTCCTCGAAAAGAACCTCTTTCATCTGGAGTAGAGTTGACCACTGAAGTAAATTATGAGCTCCTCCATCCATTATCTTTTCTTGTGCTAGGATCTTCCTTGGTGTTTGCCTGATTACTTGTAGAACAGGAATGATAACATCTCTAGTGTGAGCGAAAGTGGCTACAGTTATCATTAGGTTGTGGACAATCTCAAGGACCTGGATAGCTCGGTGGACTGTCTTCATCATTCTTGTTGTAAATTCAACGACTACCGTGTGGGATTTGTCAATCCAGGAGTTCATAAGTTGAACCAAACTCTTGACTCTTTCTGCCTCGCCAACTAATTCAAGGGGAAGTGCTTGCACAGGAGATACTGCCGGATCCTGACGTCCCAAGGGCTGATTGAGATGACTAAAGTAGCCTCTCCAAGCACTGACTTCTCTCTCAAGCTTTCTATTCTTTTCCATTTCTCCTTTAAGCTTGTCTTTAAGTGCTTCAAATGAATCGGTTGCCTCATCCAGTGCCTGTTCAGTAGTGAGGGGACCAAGCTCAAATGTTTCTACATCATACTCATCTGCAAGGATTTCACCTTCATACTTGTCCACTACCGGTGTAGCTATCTGCAATTTCCTGGATCCTGTCTCATCTCTGATCACCTTGGACATCTTCGTGGCCTACCTCTTCTCCGTTACTTCTTGAGAATTTCCTATAAGACTCTCTAAGTCAATCACATCCTCTTCATCCTCAATCACGATCACCTTTGTCAATCTCTCTTTTAACCAATTCGGAATGGTGGATCTTGTCTCTCTAACTTGTATTTCCTTAAGCAATGGTTCATCTTCTCGGAGAGGGGATGTCACTTCATCATCGTTCTTCTCTTCATGTAGCTCATCAACTTGGGGAGATTGACTTGATGAATGCTGAGGTGCCTGCCCCTTTTCAGGTTTATCATTTTGTACCATCGACTCCATAGATTCATCAACCTCAGGCACTGTCTTCTCTTATTCTTCAGCTTGACTTGTCTATTTTCCATGTCGAGAAGATATGCCTGATGAGCAATCTCGATTGGCTTCTTGCTTCTTCTTGGAAGGTTCTCTTTTCTCAGGTCTTTCTTTCCTCTTTGCGCCTCTAGGATGAGAATTGTCTTCACTGACGCTCGCTCCTCCTTCCTCTGGTCTTTCTTCCAAAGTAAAAGTCATCGGTATGTTCTGCTCTCTTAGCTTCTGATGTTGTACATCCACCCATCTGCGAGTACATGACAAAAGTGGAGCCATCAAAGCTCTCAAGTCCAAAACCTCAGGTTCATTCCAATTTACCTTCACTGCTTTGTCTTCTCTGTCATAAGATGACTGGAGATGTCTACCGCTATCCCGTGCTTGATTAGCTACCCTATAAACTTTGCATTTCCTGACGAGATCTAAGGGTAGCCTGGAATGCATCTTTCTTTTAACCTCTAAATCGCTTGAGAGATTCATCCAAAAGTCCTCTACCTGAAATTCGTGTTTGTACTTCTTACCAACTGTCTCCTCCATATAACCATGAGGATCAAAATTCTCCCTCGAGGCAAAGAATGTGAATAAATATAAAGCCAATTCCTTCTCTGCATCCTCCAAGGCTTGAATATTAGGACATACCTCAACTGAATTCCCCAATATGATGGGCACGGGAACTCCATGTCCATGCTTGTGTCTGGATGCCTTTGCATAAGCTGCCAACTGTCTAGTCACCTCAAGTAGCACTATCCTGTCTGTCGGATACCTCGGCAACATGTAGGGAGGTGAAGGACACCCATGAACACTGATATATGTAAACCTTTGAAATTGGATGAACCATGCACCATACTTCTTCACAAGTTCTTGTGCATCCAGAGATAGTCGATTGTGAATCCCACCTTGCAATGTCCTAGTGATGTTCATCGTGAAGGTGTCATTGACTAACTTGTAGTCACCTCTAGGAGGATGATGCAAATGAACATAAGAGTCACAAACTCTCACTTCTCCGAGTCCTCTTCCGATCACTCCTCTGTGAGGTAGCCCTGCATATTCAAAACTCCTGATCAAGGCATATATGACGTATGAGCTCATGTGGAACGACTTGGCAGACTTTAGTCTTCTTAACTGCACATCCAGGCAATGGCTAATAATTCTAGCCCAATGAATCGTTCCTCTTCCTTGGACTATCACTTGGATGAAGTAGAACATCCACTTCTCGAAATAGAAGGCTTGAGGAGCCCCTGTAACTCGATTGAGCAAAGTTATCAAATCTCTGTACTCCTCCTGGAAGTCGATCCTATGTGGTGTGTTGGGAATCTTGCTCAGGCGAGGACAACTTTTGAGCAACCAATTCTTGTTGATGAGATTCAGGCAAGTGTCGGGATCATCTTCATACATTGACCAGGCTCCTTCTAGGCTTTTGTAAATCATATCTTTATGCTCTGGAAGATGGAGAGCCTCACTTATAGCCTCCTCTGAAAGGTAAGCCAAAGTGTTTCCTTCCTTGGATACGATCGACCTTGATTGTGAGTCATAATGGCGGGCACACTCGATCATCTGCTCATGACACTGGACTGTTGGAGGGAAACCGGCCGCCTTGATGATGCCACTTTCAATTATTCTCTTTGCGACAGGTGATGGCTTGCCAATGTAGGGGACCTCTCGAAACTTCTTCATACTGAAGTTTCCCAAGTTGGTATCTCCGATATTGCTTCATTTGGACACGATCCTGGTCTCCAATTCTTCATTCTTCTGATCTTCCTTCATGAGAGCTGGACGACTAGTAGATGCTCCCGCCTTTGGGGTCGCCATCTTGACACCTTCTCTTGAGTACTAACTCTTAGAAATGATGCAAAAATAGGTGAATTTCGCTAGGCAAAATGCGCCTCCTTTAGCCTTCACAAGAATCAATTCCACCTCCTTCTAGCCTCCAACACTTGAAATAAATTCGCTCCAAATAGACCAGATTTCGCACTTCCTTCTTGCTCTCCAAATTCGCACTTGAAGCAATGAGTGAATGATTTGAATGATGAAAAAACACCTCCAATATATAGAGCGCTCACCACCTTGCTCCCCCTAGGCCGACTTGTCAAAATAGGCCTAAAAAATAAATAAAATTGCAAAAAGGAGAGGCCGACTTGGCAAAATAAATAAAAATAAGACCTCAAGCGCTCCATATTTAATTTTAATTTAATAAAAAATTAATTTTAAATGCCTTTACAATAAAAATTCGATTTTTTAAGGCTCAAAATTAATTTATTAAATGCCAATTTAATTTAATTTTTTCAAATACTTCGAAGTTAGCAATTTTGGCATCTAATGCAATTTGGAGGATATTAACGCTCAAATATGGTAAAAATAAAGAATGCTACTAACTTCGCCCTGGACCCTTGGCAAGGGTCAAGAGCGAACTTTCAATTTAGGCCTTGCATTCCTCATTTTTCTTGCCCAAAACTTCATCTAGGCATTTAAATGGCATTTCTAATTGGAGTTGTGAGTTTGATTTCATTTGATCTCTAGGAGGAAAGTGCCTTTAGGACTTTTTCGCCCTGGACCCTTAGAGAGGGTCAGGAGCGATTTCTTCAATTTTGCTCTTAATCCTTCATCTTTTAATTGCCAATTCTCCTTGTGGGGTAAGCGATGATCTCCTTCATCCATTCCATACACGTTTAATTTGCTTTTGTAAGGCAAAATAGGTGCTCCAAAGATTTTCGCTCTGGGCCCCCAGTGAAGGTCAGGAGCGACTTTAGCAATTTAGGCTAGGATCATCAAGTTTTGGAGGCAAATCCTTGTTCATCACGTTTCGGAGGACTCTTCCACCTTAGCACAACCTTGCCTTAGCACAATCTTGAAGGGGAAGTTGTTGATTTTGTAAATTTCGCCCTGGGCCTTCAGTGAGGGTCAGGAGCGATCTTGAGTCCTTTTGCACAAATTCTTAATCACTTCAACTTCAAATTACCCTCAAGGCGTAGAACATCATACTTCACTCCCTTTTGAGTCTTGGAAACAAAAATATCATCTCGAAATGTAAGGTAAATGGGCATACTTGGAAATTTCGCCCTGGACCCTTGGAGAGGGTCAGGAGCGATTTTCCCTATTGTCATCAAAATTTGCACTCCTAGCATCTCAATTCCACTTCAAGGTATTTCAAACATTGCTTCAAACTTGTGCCTAGGCTTAGCTTCGCCCAATTTTGAAGAAAAAGGTTGGATATTAGGTTTTTCGCCTTGGTCTCTGAGAGAGGGTCAGGAGCAATTTTGCAATTTCAAGCTTATCCACCTTTTGTTAGCCCCCCAAATTATCTTCAACGGGCAAAACACACCTTCTTCCATTCATTTCAATCACAAAACTTGTTTTGACCTTGCAAGAAAATTGCACTTTTAGAATCTAGCTTCGGACCTTCAGTGAGGGTCAGGAGCGCTTTTGCAAATTTAAGCTATTTTCTCTCACCTTTCCCTTTGAAATCACCTCAATAAGGAAGAACTTTCCTTTTTCATGCTATGAATAAATCTTTAAGCCCAACAAGTGAAAAAATAATGTGTCTTTCAAGAGAATCGCTCTGGACCTTCAGTGAGGCTCAGGAGCGCTTTTTTTGCTTCTTGGTATATTTCCTTATTCTTTAGACTCCCAATCGCTTCTAAGGTATAAAACATCATCTCTTCCTCTTATCCAAGTCAGGTTTTGCCTCAAAATTTCAAACAAAGAGGAGAATCTTGAAAAATCGCCATGGGCCTTCAGTAAGGGTCAGGAGCGCCTTTTGTTTTTTGGGTTGATTTCCTCCTTTGTTGACCACTTAAATTATATCCAACGGACAGAACATGCTCTCCTTGATCTCTTCCAATCATAAAATCACTTTGATCTTGCAAGAACAGTGCAAGTTTGAAAATCAAGCTCCGAACCTTTAGTGAGGGTCAGGAGCGCCCTTTGCCATCATGATCAAATTATTTCACTTTTCATCTCGAAATTCCTTGGCTAAGGAAGATGTTATCTTGTTTCATGCTATGAATAAATTCTCATGTCCAAAAAGGTCACAAGATGGTACATATAAAGAAAATTGCTCTAGACCTTCAGTGAGGGTCAGGAGCGATTTTTCACCTTTTGGGCAAAACACCTTCAATTCATCATCTTTGATCAAATCTGGATACCTCATTATGCTCATACTATCCTTCACCATGCCTTTGATATCTCAATTTGACCAAACAAGGTCAGGAATGACTCCAATAAGTTTTTTCGCCCTGGACCCTTGGAGAGGGTCAGGAGCGATTTTGATGATTCCAACAAGATCCTTCATCATTTCGAGTTAAAACTCCTTCAGGTGGATGGAGAAAGTCATTCATTTTCCACTCATGTCCAACACTTGGTCCTTTTTTCACTATAAGATGAGGGAAATCAAAATTTCGCCCTGGGCCCTCAAAGAGGGTCAGGAGCGAATTTTCCCTTAGCCTTCAAAATTCATCATTTTCCATTGCCTTCAAATCTTCAAAAGCATCAAGTCACGTCCAATCATCCCTCCTGGAGACCCTGCACAAAACAAATTAGAAAAGTCAGTGACAAATATGCCTTAAATAACATTTTCGCCCTGGACCTTCAGAGAGGGTCAGGAGCGAACTTATCCTTTCTGGCTAAACCATCCAAAATTTAAGTCTCCAATCACTTCACAAGGCAGGGTTAGGTCATTCTCAAGGCTAGGAACCAGTTAGCAAGCCTATCAAAAACAAGAAATTGCACTTAGGATGAATTTCACCCCGGACCTTTAGAGAGGGTTAGGAGCAAATTTTGTGTTTCAAGCATCATCTTGCTTCAAAAAATTGATCAAAACTCATCTAGGCAAGAACACACAATTTCACCTTCAAAATGCTAACACTTAATCAAAATGTGGATTTTACCCTAAAATAACCCTGATTAGACCCAACCTGAGACTTATTTGGCTCTCCTGGAAGACTTACCTTATTTCAATAATTTCAATCCTCGGGAGGACGTTTAACAACTTTCAAAATTTGACTGGACTCAGCTTGAATAATATCAAAAGAAACCCCTAAGGCCTAGCCCTAGCCCAGACAAAACACTCATTCACTCAAAACCTTAAAAGCAGAGAGAAGAACAAGCAAAACAAAAGCGAGACAAAAAAAAAAAAAAAAAAAAAGGGGGGGGTCCCCATTCTAATGGGGCGATGTGTGAAATGGTCACAACAGTACCTAAGATCACTGCCCTTTCAATTCTGCACTGGAGGTCTTATGAACTATCATTATCCTTGTTGTTGCTCTGTTCTTTGATAGCAACAATCCCTTAGAATGCTTCAAACTTTCCGTACACCCAACCTTATAGTTGTCTAACGTGGATCTACATTCACTGTTATAGGGTTTTGTGGTAATGTGACTGTCAAAAAGACCACTGTGTCCTCCTTTATTTGTAGGTTAAACACTGCAATGATAAGATGAAAAGGTGTATTTTCCATCTTGGGCTACAACTCTATTAATCCCTCATGGATGTCCCTAAAAACATGACTGTCTATGTGCCCTTGTATCATTGCTTTCTTATGAAAATCAGAGGGTACTGTCTTAGACTGTTGCTTAAACCCTTGTGCCATCATGATTGTAAATCCTTAAGACCTTAATGTATGTCTACACAGTCCTTTGGAATAGACTGAATTAATTGTGTCTGCTCCATGAATATCTTTGATACCCTTTGATGTTGGCTCTGAAAACCCTGGTTCTCATACTTGGTCAATGCAACAACACTTTCGAAAGGATTTTGTTCCTCATATTGCACATTTGAGTTCAAGTATCTTGAACATCCACAATAAGGGCATTGATGACATACCCTCCATTTATCTCACACTATCTACGGCTCCTTCAAGGACTGTTATTGTGGCTTCATCAAATTTATCTTGTTAAAACCCTTAATCATTGATATTCATGCTTACATTTCTTGATTGTTCTAATACGACAGTGATCTTGTCATTTTGTTTGGCACAGTCCTTACTATCTTTGACACTGCTAAAACCTTATGACCATTCCTTTATCCATACTTGGTAGTGAGCTTTCTCCTCAATTACACAGACCCCTGCCATCATTGTTCTTAGTACATGGTATTGTATTTATCTTTCATTAGGCTGTTGATGCATTGTATAGATTGTTTGTCCTCATTTGAAGGTATCTTTTCCCATACCTTAACATATCTTCTAGAATCTTCGCATTTTTGGAGTTCCAAATTCATCGTATGCAAAGCAAAATTGCTTTGTCAAGGATCTACTGGATAATGCTTAGGATACCACACTATAATAATAACAATGCTTTGCTTCTACAATCATGTGTTTTGACACTATCTTTTCTCTGCTCTAATGCGCATTAGCTGTAGCTCTTAGCAAATCTGTAATTCTGCTTTGACAATGCTTTTACCATGAATGCCCTTGCCTTTGATGATCATTAGACTCTCTGGTATATCTTCTCCTTGTGGCTTGACAATATCACATGCCACTGATGTCACTGTCTTTAGACTGCAATAGTGTTTTTGCTACTCCCTCAAGTCTGACAGTGACTGTTATAGACCCTTATTCACCATCTTGTAGGCTACTATATCACTGTCACCGGGCACAGTGACTTTGATCTGCCTTTATCGTGTCTTTGGATGGCTGCTCCAAAACCTTGTAATCTTGGATTATCAATATGCTTTCATTATGAGCTTGCCCTCATTGACTGTTCCTTAACTGAGATTATAGACTGTAATGAATATTGTAACAGTGACATATGATGTTTGTCACTAGATCTTCTTTTGGGTTCTTGAATGCACTATTCTTATTCAAATCACTATGTGTTGGCACTGTACCCTCTTTGACCTCTGTTTTGGTCTGCTTTTATACTGTCTTTGGAGACTCTGTATTCACTACCCTTAGGGTTGTGCATTGATGTATTGGCTATGGTGGTGACCCCTTCAGTCATACTGTATTCTCATTCTACACTGGCTCCTTTCTCCATCTGAGATTTTGGCCTTACTATGCCTTGACTGCTACATGCTACTGTAGTTTTCTGTCAAGATGATCATTTGCACTACTCTTTACAATGTGATTTTGGGTTGATCAAGGTTCCTTTTGCTTTTGATGAAGATCATTGTTCTTTTAATGAAGGTCACTGCTTTACAAAGTGAAAGGCCCTTTCTATTACTATCATCCTAATGATCGTGACTAGGATGCCTCAGACCCTCACACTTATGACTTCTTCTCTGTCACATGATGGCTAGGATTGTTTCCTCTGTAACTAATAATTCTCTCATACCCAAATAAAGGTTGCTCTCTTTATGGCTGATGTGGAAAGTGCTATCTTTGATGACTGTTCTTTCATACACGGCTATACTGTAGACTAGCTGCTCACATGCACTGCTCTTGAATCTTTGAATCTTTCTCCATTACTGTGTCTCTTTGCTATGACAGAGATCTTTCTGATCTGTCCTTGATCTTTCTGGCTAGGATTCTTTCCTCTGTAACTAATAATTCTCTCATACCCAAATAAAGGTTGCTCTCTTTATGGCTGATGTGGAAAGTGCTATTTTTGATGACTGTTCTTTCATACACGGCTATACTGTAGACTAGCTGCTCACATGCACTGCTCTTGAATCTTTGAATCTTTCTCCATTACTGTGTCTCTTTGCTATGACAGAGATCTTTCTGATCTGTCCTTGATCTTTATGGCTTAGTCCTAGAATTAGGATTTTGAAACCCTTGTCCATGACTGTGAGTTATCATTTCACTGTCTTCTACCCGAACCCTAGATCTGGAGTAAGCTGTCCTTTTCATATTCCACTGTGACAAATGAGGTATAAAGGCTTCTCCACTTGTAATGTCTTGAGACTATTTAAAGATAACTGTATACATGACTTTAAAGTCTTTCCCACAACTTTCTATATGTACACAGAGAAGAACAAGCCCTCATGGGTTCACAAAATACTTGAAAACCATACAAATGATAATAGAAGCGTTACAAACTGTATCTCATTCTAAAAGATAGTTATCGAATCAATCTCTGCATGCATCTAGATCAGAACAATGAAGAAATGCCAAAAGGAGGGACTTGAAACCAAAGAAACGGGACTCGGACTCGGCAAGGCCGAATTGGACTCGGACTTGGGACTCGGAGTCAGACTCGGCTGGACTCGAGTAAGTGAAAAACTCAAGAAATTTAGAGATTTTTAAAGATTTAAAACTTGTTTCATGCACCCTTGATTGAATACACCTTAAATACACAATAACATCATCAAACTCGGCTCATTTGATTACATACACAAGTATACATCAATCACATAAGCATAAACGCAAATTATAGCTGAAGGAAATGACAAACATAAATATATAAATATTGTCAAATGTATACAATTCTACAAAACTCATGGAATAAAAAATCCATGTCACCATATGATGATCATCAAATGTTCCACACAAATACCAAAGGTAAATACATGTCACCATATGATTCACCTTCAACTATTATTTAAGAGTATTTTCCTCTTATCTATATATTTCAATTAATATGGCATAAGGAAATTTTAACATCTTTGCAATGGTTTTCTTTTAATCATCTTTAGATGGAGGGCTCAAAAGAGGAAAAGATGCTAAAAAGAACTTGAAAAACATCCAGGGTTTGTTGGTGATGGCACCATGAAACTAAAATGTAAAATATGTAATTCATAGATATAAACTAAGTCACAAGATACGGTGATTTTCATGGATGAGGTTCAAATTTAATCGAATTTCAAACTTCTATAAAAAAAATCAAATTTAATCGAATTTCCTCTATAAAGCACTGCTATCTGCCTCTAAACACAACTCAGTTGGTCGTGGGTATTCTTTGTATCTATTGGGTCATGGGTGTTTGCAACTGTTGGGTTGCCCTCAGATTTTCTCCAACAAGGGTCGCTATTCTGATAATTTATTGGAAGTATACATATATTTAAAAATAAACAAAATTATAGAAGGCGAATTTTATCCGATTTTTTTTTCGAATTTTTCCCTTGTCGAATTTCATCCGAATTTCATGGCTGTCCAATTCGAATTCGAATTCGAACCTTGTGACTTAGGATATAAACACTTAGATATGTGATGTGTGAAGAGTCATTTCATATCATTTGTTTGAAACAAAAGGTGAAACCAAAGGACATTCACAATTGGTATTGTCCAACATGTCAGAATAACATAAAAAAATGTGTATTTTTTTTTCTGCAAATAAACTTGCAGAGCACAAAGATGTATATATTGGTAGTGAGTACCAGAAAGAACTACTTGAGGACATGGGTTAGTCATTAGAGTAAGTTGCATTATGACACATTGTAGTTAATTTGTGAAGCTTTGTTTTTATGTTTCTAAAACAGTGTTTTGTTTGATCAAATATAAATAATATATTCAGTTCATTCCTTTATATTTAATGTCCCTTTTTTTTTAATATTTACTAATTTCAAATCAATTTGAATAATTGTATTTCAGCATGCATGGAAGGAAACAAGTTGGCAACCTACAAATTCTCAAACAAAATGCGGAGCACAATAAGCTTCAATGAAAATGAATAATTTTCATGAAATGGGAAATATGCCCAGATGGTAAAGAGAGAAGGAAAGACATTCACTGTGGAAAATTGCGAAGGTATTACCTTTGGAATTTTTGTTTTTTACATTCTTTGACAACAATTTAAGAAATTTTTTCTTGATTATTCTTTAATTTCAATTGGTTATATTGTTTGAGTCCAATTCATAGTTTTTTTAAATTTTATTTTGGAAAACATGTTGTGCTATTGAAGTTTATGTTGTTTTATCTTATACATTGGCATTCTACAGACCACTTTTGTCCAAAGTTCAAACAGATGAATGAAATTGTTCATGTGTTGTACTATGAGATCCATTTCCTACAGATTGTAATAAACCCAGGTAAGATCCATATAAACGACTTATAGTTTAAGTATTAAATTTGAAATTTTTAAAATATATTACAGTCTTATGGAAGACTTTTAAGTTGCTTTAATGCACAAAGTATTTTAGATCTATTCCCATTCATGTGCAGATCTAATTCCCTAGTTCAAAAGAAATAATTTATTTTTTTATTCTTTCATATATTTAAAACAGTGTAGCCCTTTTTGTAGTTTTGAGATAAAAAGAGGCTAGTCAAACTGAATGGTAAATGGCATAAATTTAAAATCTATTTCCGCTATATTTTCTTAAGGTGTTTATGAAGAAATTAAAATTTTGAGTCAATATATTGAAAACCAATCATTGGTTTGTCTATTGGTTAAGCAGGTTAATTATAAAAATACGAAAAATTATATATACATTAGAGGCAGCATAGTGCACCATCAAACATAGGAAACCTTTTGTATAAACCCACAGTTTTTTGGGTTTTCAATCTATCAAGTTTTACTTGATACATGTTCTGACCCTTGTCTTGTTGAAAACTAATTCCATTTGAATGTGGATGATTTCCCTTACAACTTGATCATAGCTGTAGGGGGGGCACTATACTTTTTTTTCCAGTCGCTCATCATGAGTACCACCTCTTTCTTTGTTGTCGTTTTAAGTTTCTTCTCATTCATTGTCCATTATTTTATGTTCATTTTAGCTTGTTCACAGTAATAATAAATTCTATGATGCCATATTCCATGCTGTCTTGATCATACAAGTCTTCTTAAGTTTTTCAGAAGTTGATTTGGAGTCAAATATTCTTCACACTACAAATTTCAAATTATCTCCCTTCATGAAGTTTTTTAACTATTTAATGTAACCATTTTGTTAAATAATGAAAAGGATTGATTGTTTGTTCACGTTTCATTGTGTTTTTATTGAATTTTGTTAGAGCTGTTTGCATGTTCAAGGTCTTCTCTGCATCCATTTTTGGTATCAGAGCAAATAAATCCACATGGGAGGACATTGGCATGAAGTTTTGTAAGGAATACTGCTATAAGAGCTTTGTTTTGGCTTGCTTAAATTCGGTTATGTTTCTGTGGTTAAAAAGGGAAGCATGGGCACTTAAATGAGTAGTTGCAAATTGTTAGTGGAGCTTATTCTCTATAAGAACCATTAAAATAGGTACAAATAAGCTCTGAATCAAGGAGAAACCAAATCTGATACAATCAAAGCAGCTATATATGAGTTGTTTAGGGGGAGTTTTTTTCACACGGTTTTCTCATATTCTTTATTAGGTGCATTGTACTTAAGTATTGTATTTGAGTATCTTTTTATGGAAATGACTTTGTAATAATTTTGTGTCCCCTAGAGTATGCGTGTCCATATTATAGGGAGCTTTGGGTATTATGTAATTAATTTGTATTTCATAAAGTTCTTTTGGCCATGAATGTATCTATAGATCTCCTTGAAGACAAAAAAGAATATTTAAATTTATATTTTGGAGGGAAAGTGAGCATTCAATTGCTTATTTAAATCTAAATCAAAGATTAAAGAATTCATCTACTTTTTACAATCTTAATCCTTAAATATATCAAACATTTTGTTCATTTTCTATTAGAGATTGGAGGACAAAAGCCTCTTGATCCCCATCAATGAAAATCCCTATCTAATATTAAAGAATTCCACTCAGGGATTGCATATGAGCTTTATTGTTTAGCTAGCTCCTGTTAATGTCTATTTGTTTTAGTTAAGTGGACCTCTTTCTTATCATATATAGGGATTTGGGTCTGCCATATTTGAAGATATGTATAGTAGTACTCAGGGAAGTTGTATAGCAAGCAGAATGCATAGTGTCTCCTTCAACGTAATGCTATGAGATTTAGACAAGTAGTAGATGGCAATGACATTTAATGAGAGTGATTGGAATGTGAAAAATGTGCAACGTTATTCAGTTTGAGTCTACCACAAAGACATTGCCAATTATAAGCATTTTCACTCACAGGTTTATACCCTTTCAAAACATTTTAAGGTAATCTGTCGAGTACTACTAGCTTTCAAAACCAAGCACTGGCAGTTGAAACACGGATGGCAATGAGAAATTATGAAATACTTTTTTAATCGACTCCACATAAATATCTATGTGAACAGAAGACTACCCAAAGACCTTACCAATAAGATGACACAAACAAAAAGAATTCCTTGAGGCAATTTGATGGCAAGAGCTAATGATCATGATACCTTGGGTATTTTGCAGTGATTGTCTTACTATTACAAGGACTGTTATGAATTTTTTATGCTTGACAGTTCACTTAATTTTAACTACTATTTTTGTATGTTGGTTTTCTTTGGCTTTTAATCTATGAACATTACAATAGAGAAAAGAAAGTTTAAATTATCACAGAAGCAGTGACTAGAGGGAAATTTCCATTTGCCTTCTAGGTTGTCTTGTGAAAGTGTCGTTCTCATCTCGTTTCAATAGCCCAACAAGAAATGCGGTAAGAACAACAAATGTTGATGATGTTATCCACATGGGTATAGTGAAAGGAAGTAGAAAGGCCCAACCAGAATATGCCTATTTTTTTATTAGTACGAACTATGATAACCAACCCTATATTAGTATACGGATATGTAAAATCAACCTTTGCAGAGTGGTTTGCGATTATTGTGATATCAACTACAATTATATCAAATGTCTGCCATCAATTCTTTATGGTTAAATTTAGATTCCAATTTTTGTGAGAAGTGAAATGGTGCAATTCTGTTGAATCAGAGAACTAACCTCTAGTGTCATCTTTTACTCTTTGGTTTATGGTTGATGGGTGATTGATCACTCAGGTATTTCAACCTATGAAAATGCTTAGACAAGGATCCCCTTTTGGTCAATTTGTGGAGGAATTTTTTTTTAGATACAATAGAATGCAGGACTCTTATTTGATGTTTCTAATATTTATTTTTCAGACTTGTCAATTAGATAACAATAGGAGTGGCATTTCAGACTTTGAGTATGAGATCATCAAATACGTAAAGTTTGAGAAGTAAGAGTACCATATAGAGGTGTGATATTCTATTTAGTGTGTTAGATAAAGTATTCATGGAACTGGGTGTGGAGATTGTTGTTTAAGTTGTAGCTACAATAGTTGTATCTAGAGGATTTCAAAGTGTGTTTTAGACCCAATAAAGTGGTATTTTTGTGTCTAAAGCGTTGTCATACAATTCTGAGCAGATTGAAGGTTTATTCACCTATTAAGAGGTGTCTTTGGTGCCATTGCAGCCTCCTAGAGGTCTAATTTCAATCACAGACAACCATGTTGACAATGTTGCTAATAACTATTATAAATGAATCTATAATTTGTTCTCCTTCCTGCAGAATTTTGGCTCCAACCGCCTGTATTTTCTTTGCCTTTGGTCTTCCTGTTATAGCATTTGGTGTGAGGATTGAATTGACAATTGTGTTTTCAGTTTTGGGAGAGGTTCCTTATATTATTCATTGCACCATGATGGAGATATAAGTGAGTCTTAAGCATCTTTAATTCATTGTCCTATTCCTGTTCATCCTTTCTGGGTTTTTCATATTTGTCTTATAATTTGACAATCTAAATGGGCTGGAAATTTATCCCCTAAAAGTTTATGTACTTTTAATTAAGCATAATAAGTGGTTATGAAGAACTAAACCTTTTGAAATGACAACCCTTTTTTTGCAGAGTGTTTGAGGATGTGCATGCATCATTTCTTGAAAAGGTGTCATTTGAGATTATTGCTAAATTTTCATTGTTGCAGTTTATTTACTTACGCATTGCTATTACATGGATACCAATAGCTGGGATACTTTTCCCTCTTCCTTTTTTTGTCTTATATCAATCAGACAGTATATCCTTCCAATTCTATTTAAGCTTCAATACTTAAGTGAATTGGATGCATCTGAATATGAGGAGAGTGAAGCCATTACTCATCACCTGAGGAGTTTCAATTTGAGTGTAATTGCCTTACATCCTTCCAAATCTATTTAAGCTTTAATACTTAAGTGATTGGATGCATCTGAATATGAGGAGAGTGAAGCCATTACTCATCACCTGAGGAGTTTCAATTTGAGTGTAATTGCCTTACCTGTGAAAATTTTACATCACTAGAATTCTTTACTTTCTCTTCATTATTTTGTCTTTAGTATTGGAATCTCTCATAAGTGTTTATATTTTGGCTTCTCTGCTCTAGAAAATACGGGAACGCAATCTTTATGTTCCAGATATATTGGAAGTAATCAAGTATATCAATGATGGATGAAATGACTACTAGGAGCCGTTGTGAATTGAAACAGTGGCCTGTATGATTTTGATTTGTTTGAAATTGTTTTTTAGGCTTTATTGAATAATATGTTATAAATTACTTCCAAGATTGGAAAGAGTTGGTTTTAGAATCCATTCTAAGTGTTTGATGAAATTTACTTAGCAACAGGGCAGTTTGAATTTGCGTACTAATAACTTACACCTGTTTTGCATTGAATAGGTTCACAGTGAGGATCAAAATTGGATCATGTATGTGTCAATTCATAAACATAAATGCATCATTCAAAAAATTTCTGCACATTCTCTTTGTGCTGCATAGAGCTAGATGGATGTTGTAAGGTTTTGTCTAAGAAACACACAGTTGTTTTATTTTTTATGCAATGAAAAGTTGTTCAATACAAAAACACAAAATGGCTAGCAATGGTCACATGTTCTCAACCATTATTCAGACTTAAAACTCGCTACTAAACCAAAGGGTGTATGGGACCCAGGATTCTAAAGGGTAAAATTATTCTTTAAAGGGTACTAGCTCAATGGAAGAGCGCCTGCTTTACAAGCAGGACGATGGTGGTTCAATTCCATCGTGCCCTAACATGAATTAATCAATGATATTGTAGTTTATATTAAACAATTTTGATTTATCTGAATAGTGAGCTATTTTTTAAAATTCATTGTTTTATATCATGTCTAGAGAGAGAAAAGGTGTATTATCTTTAATGGGAATATTTTTATCGTCTTAAGAAAGACAGTGAGTGGGATTAAAGACATATATGTCTCTATAGAGACCATATGTTTTTTATATAGGTATAGTCTTTATATAGACAAAAATACAATTCTCTCACAAGAGACAATAATACTGATTCTTTTTATTGTCTTTATAAAGACAATAATTTAAGACACTCGTTTAAAGACAATATTTAAGACAATACAAAAGTTTTGTTTTGTCTCAAATTAAGACAATTCACTCAAAAATTGTCTTAAAACCCCCCTCTGTGTAGTAGTGGGTGGTGCCTTTGTTGGGTAAAAATTTGAACTATAATGATTGTAAATATAATATAATGTATTGATGTGACTTTTGGCCTACATAATTTATGTTAGCTTGCTTTGAAACTTTGATACTATGTTGGTCTCTGTGTTATAAATGAAATACAGTTCGACTAGTTTTGTGGATTCAAGTTATTTTTGAAACAAGGAATTATTTTTCTATTTAGTACAATATTGTCTAGACTAATAAATATCAATTTACAAATAGCTCTTGGTCCTCTTCTTGTCATCCTACTATAACTCTTCTAGTTGTAATCTTATTTTCTATATGAGCATGACCACAAATAGATTTATCAATTTCATATTGTAGAAGTAGTCATCAAATGAAAATGACTTCTATCAATACTATAAGTCTTTTAGTTATAATTGAGATCTTCCCCTCCTCCTTCTACGTGTACTCTAGCTATCTAGTGATTCATTTTATGCTTTCTATTATCTTGTTCAAGGTTGATGTCTTATATAGAATTTAGTGGAGCGATTTTTTTCTTCCACCTTCCCTTTTGTGAATATGTGTAACCCTATTTTTCAAATAGTAATATAGACACTATTCTTACAAGAAAATTATGTTTAGCTTATGTATTTCTATGGAATAGTTAGCACTCGCCATTTAACTTGTCCAATTCGAAGTCTTTTGTTTTTTGTAGTCTAAACTATTTGCTCTTAAATTATGTTATCACACTGAATAGCCACAAATATATTTACCCTCCAAAATGTGGGACAACTATTTATAATTTTTTAACGTAGATAACATATACAATTGCTATTGACTGTTTGACCATAAAGATCAATGATGTTAAAATGTTTAAGACAACTGATTTCAGTTAATTCGACAATTTCAAATTAGGTTTTAAAAATGATTAATTTTCTATTTCATTCAGTGTTAAGGAATTCAAAAACTAGATTATTTTATCAAATTTATTTGAGAGTATACGTTTAAATTTTTAGGGAACTATACCTTTAACCAAATTTTTGATTGATTCTTTGAAAATCATAATCTTCAGCAATAGAGAGAAAAATATTTTACAGCAATTAATCAATCATAATCTTCACCAATAGAGAGAAAAATATTTTACAGCAATTAAAATGTTGATAAAATAGTTGATGATGAAGAACAAAATACATGAACGGTAACATGGTTGGTTCTTTGATAGAAATATGTGAATAGCCTCTTCCATAGTCTATCCATTCGTCTGACAACACAAGGAAAAGCTTTTTCTTGCACAGCAATAGTTTTGACAACACCCATCGTAGCTAGCGGCGAAGAGATGGCGGTGGTGGCCATGGTGGTCAAAGAGGTGCAAGCCCTGTAGAGTGCCAACCAGAATCTTTCGCTGCACAGTTCATGAAATTCAAATTTAGACTATAAAATGATAGACAAATACAAAGTCTACCGAAAGTTGGATTATATACATACAGGAGGAGTTTGTTTGACAGATCCAGGGCGTTTTGGGGCTGCATTAAAAACAATCATGTTATATTAACCCTGAGATTTTTCTTAGATACTACAAAGAAAAAAAACCGTGGAGAAGGATGAGATACCCTCTAGATCTATCTAATTCTTAAACATAAAAAGAATTTGTGCGGTACAATCTTAGCATTAAGATAAGATTGTTGCAGTCAATAAAAGAAACCCGAATAATTTGACATCAAATTACTTTGATTTTGAGTTGTTGTTTATTGGGTGTTGTTTGATCTGTTTTAAATTCTCATTAGCTAATTGTTATCAAATTGTTTTGTTGTGTCATTGCTCTTTGTTATTTTCTTGAATCTCATCTTGGTTCTTGTACAAAAAAACTGAACGCTTTCAAAATCTCGTTTTACTTAAATAAAAGGTATTATCAGTTAATTAAAAATTTGGGGCAGCTGAAACTCTCATTGAACACTTTGATTCATTAGACTATTTAATCATTAAACTAAGTGATGTTTAACTCTTCAATCCAGATAAACTCAATATATACCGGTAAAATTTTGTTTCTGTGAAGTTTATTTGCCATAAAGTACGATTACAGAGATTGCAAATACTTAAACATACCTGGACTTTGATAATCATGTGGAAAACTAGCCGTACTCTGATCTTCTAACAGATATCTTCCTTCACCACCATCACAGAAGATCAAGAGCAGTAGTAAAAATGTAAATAACAACAGAGGAAAATCCAATTTGAGACCCATAACGACAGATGAAATAACAACAGATGAAATTATAAAACCACAACTTGCGATTTATAACGAATATACTTGATTCCATTGAAAAGGGAAAGGCTTGGGTTTTGCCAAAAAACAAAAAATTAAAATTATTTTAATAGATATTTTATGAAAGATGATGTTCAGTTTGACGTTTGATGTTGAAGTTACTCTTACAATCAAACACTGTAAATGTTGAACGTAAGGCAACCGATGACCTTGACTAAAGAATCAGATTGACAATGTCCAACTTCTTGTAACCAATCTGGAGCTCTTCTATTGTTGAATGAATCAAAGTGTTGAAAATAATACTATAAATTTTCATCGTTTCCCAAATTTCAGTTGACCTTTGCACTAGTTGCCAGAATTGTTAGGAGATAAATCTTTGTCAAGTGACATCACAAGTGATAATTTGTCAAAACAAATATATACAATTGACTATCCTATAAGGACTTGTGCAAATTTAATATTGCAGTCAGAAGTACGGTCAATTGACCGTTTATAAAACAATATGTTATTTATCATTTTTGTTTACGTATTGATATGAGACTGGAGATAATCAACTTAAAAATCAAATAAAAAATGGAGAGAAACTCGGAGGTTTAGTTTAAGAGATATGAATTGTAAGGGTTTGATTATTTTTTTCAAGTGTGACGATGTCCTTCTCATACAATCACTAATATCACCAACACCAATGCATGCTGATTTATGTTTTTGTGTGGTGGATGGCGTTTATACAAAGAAATCTATTTTCAAAGATTCTTATAAAGTAGATGGAAATGAAAATGTGTGAATGAGTCAAATATGAATCACAAGATCGTAAGGAGATGATGTTATGTTGAGAGTTGGTATAATGAAACTTACACATTTTAAAAATATGTATCAAATAATTAAATTATAAAGAAAGTTAATAAGTTTTTAATGTTTTCTTTTTTAAATAAGAAAAGTTTCGTTGGGTTATATGTGAATATATTAATTTTTTGTAGTCTAGGAGAGAGAGGTTTTTTAGAAATGTGAGATGATTATTAACTATGTATGACTATGTTTTTGAGGTGTGAATCATCATGCAATTTCTCAAAATAGCATGTCTAGTGTGAAGTGTCCTAGAAATGACTTTTTAGAGATTCCATTGAAAATTAATCCAAAAATCCTTGGTAGTATAGAGTGTCTAGTGTGATGTGTCCTAACGTTAACGTTTTAAAGATTCCACATAAACATAATCCAAAAATCCTGGGTAGTGGAACACAAAAATATTGTTGTTGTTAAGAAAATATCATATTTTTATGTAAAATATATAACTTATATTCAATGTAAATGGGCCAAATAACTATTAGTAACCATAAATATTTTTATATCTACCTTTAATATCCAACACAAATAGACCAAAAGTTGAACACAAAAGACTATTAATTGCTATAAAAATCACACATTATTATATAAAATACAACTTATATCCAAGATAAATTGACCAATAGTGGAACACTAAAACCTTTTGGAAATCATTCAGATTAATGGAAAAAGATAAGGTATTTATTATGCTCATTATATATTTGTGATAGCACAAATTTAATACTCCAATTCATGGACATTGCTACCCTAATAGTTGTACACATCAAAATACTATTTTTTCACTATGACAACAATACTTTCTTGAATGAGCATCTTATTTTATTAAACGAGTATGCTTTTTATTAAGCGAAAAATAGGTTTTGAGGGGGAAACTGCGTACAATAAATTTTAGAGGGATGTGAAACTCTCAGTTTTTGCAGGGAGATAGAACCCACAAATAGAATGTTTCCACATGAATATGCAAAACAAACTTCCAACCAGCTCACAACCAACCACAATAAACAATAGACTTAAAGAATAGGTTGTAAAAAATAGAGGATCGAAACCATCACATAAAACTATGAGTAAATTTTTTTTGTAGGCTCACCCAACCTTTACAAATGGTTTTAATGGGAGTCCTAAAACTTTCAAATCTAGAAACAAAAGGATAATGCATAACAAACTAATTGGATGACCCTGAACATCCCAATCCATTATGATAAAAAAGAAATATGTTGGATATTGTTGCTGCTAGGATATGTTTTTGTCAATGATGTCAACATATTCCCGTGTCCAAGTGATTGTAGAGAGTTGAGTTGGTTGATATGTTGCATTTATGATGTGTTGCAGTGTTGTGGTATTTGATTTGTTGTGCTCCGTAATGACTATATTTTTGGTTGCAGATTTGGGATGTCTGTGTGTATCTTCAATTCAGAGGGTCCATGATTTGGTGCTCTGCAAGTTATCTTTCTTGTCCTAGTTGCTTCTATTGAAGTGTTCTTGAGTTCTAGCATGTTGATCGATGAAGATTTGATTATGTGGTGTCGGTGCAGCTATTACATATGGTTCTAATATGCTTATTAGTGTTTCCTAATCGTGTCCTATTTGCTTTGGTGGTTGGTATTGATCATTGTGTGCGTTATTGAAGATATTATGGGTCTGGTGATGTTCTTCGTATTATGCGGTATTTTCGGTGGTGTAGCGTGTTGTGGAAGATATTGGCAATAAATATGGTGGTGTTGTGTATTCAAAGATTTGATTTGGGTCCATGCTATGTCATCTATAGTATTGTATTGTTCTGGTGGTTTATTTATATATTGTGTGATGTAATTTTGTAATTTGGTCTTCAGAGTTGAATTGACCTTGTAGTCAAGGTTGATGATTTGTATAAATAGGTGTTATATACATGTATTTTGGTATGGTGGTTGTGTCTACATTACCAGAGAGTGGTGTATGTGTGAACAGATGAATTCATCTTTTGGTGTGAAGTGTTGAGGAGAGAGTGTTGCAGGGTAGACAAATGTGCTTAATCAGAACTGTCATCAGGCATTAGGAGATGCTATTCTTTCAGTTCATTTGAACCAGATTGTAGTTTGAATGTTATTGTAAGGTAGTGAACCTTCCATGAGGGTTGTAGGCTTCTGGGTTATCATATTTTGAGCAGTGAGCTCTAGGTAATATGTCTGAATGAATGTGCATTCCCCATAATATTTACACATACAACTGTAAAGTATCATCTTATTGTGGGTAGGTTCCCGCCGTGGTTTTTTCCTTAACTGAATTTTCTATGTCAAAATATTGGTGTAATGTGTGTTGCTATTATTGTGTTTATCTTTATTTTTACCGCAGTTGATCAAATTAGTAAGTTGTTCTTAAGTTGTTTAATCTAGTGAAAATTGATTCATCCCCCCCTCTCATTTTTATTTCATTGTTGTTACCAACAATTTGTATCAGAGCTAGATCCTCCAAAAGAAGCTTGATCGCTTGAGCAGATTAGAGTTGGCAAGCTATGTTTTCAAGAAAGAGAGTCCAAGATTTGATGGAAGCATTACACTGTATGGAAGGACCGGATAGAGTGTCCCCTAAAATGTCTTCGAGATAATTATTGGAAAATTACAAAGAATACCTACAATGTTCCTCAAAATGGTCTAGTTACTGCTAATGAGATCAAGGATGCTAAACATAATATAAGAGCTAAAGAAGCATTGTTGAGTTCCCTAATTGATTCAAAGATGGCTAATGTGATGGGACTGTAGACCGCACATGAGATCTAGGAAAAGTTGGAGACCTTGTATGAAGGAGATAAACATGTAAAAGTTGCTACATTGTAGAGCTTCAAAGGAAAGTATGAGATGTTGAACATGGGAGAAGATGAGAACATAACATCCTTTATGGCTAAAGTGAATGAACTTGTCATGAACATTAGATGTGTAGGTGGAACTCTTGAAGAAGTTGAGATTATTTATAAAGTGTTGAGATCGTTGCCTCCTACTTACAAATCTAAAGTTGCTTCTATTGATAAGATCCAGACTGTGACCACTGTGAAAAGAGATATGTTGGTTGGTAAGCTTGTTGCTTTTGAGTTGAGTGAATTTGGAGAATCACATGGTAAATGTGAGACTACATTTAAAGCCTCTATATCCGGGAAGAAGAAATATGATCTCGGAGAAAGTTCATGTAAGGTTTGGAGATATGAAAGAGAAATGAGAGAGATGGAAGAACAAGAAAGAGAGTTGTCTGAGCTTGGAACACTTATTGCTCAAATATTGCCTAAGGGAGACTATAAGAATGATGGGAAGTTACCTTTGAAATATTTCTCTTCTAATAAGATAGGACATTTTTCTTCTAGGTGTTGTCAAAGAATGTCAATGTATGATAAGAATGATAAATTTGATAAGCATGATAGATATGAGAAACATGATAAATATGATAAGCCCTATAAACCTAATCAGAAGAACAAATATTAGAAGAGACGCTATTATGGTGCTGATGATAGTGTGACAGATGAAGAGTCTGAGAATGGGAATTCGGAAGATGAATTTATATTTATTGCTATCAAGGAAGATGATCCAGTACCAGTGAATTTTGCAAGCTGTATTGTGGAGGAGAAAGATTTAACTACTAAGATTAAAGAGAAAGATGAATGGGCAATTGACAATGGTTGTTCACATCATATGTTAGGTTATAAAAGCAAATTTATGAAAATGGATAAGTATGACGATGGTATAGTAAGATTTGGAGATGATTAAGCTTGTGTGATTCATGGTAGAGGTTCCATTTCTTTTGATAGTAAGTGTAATACTGATGGTGTCTTATTTGTTGAAGGTGTGAAGCATAATATTTTGAGTGTTGGATAGATGGTTGATAAGGGATATGATTTACAATTCAGGAATGGTTAATGCAACATTCTAAATGCCTCCAATATAGAGATTGCATTAGGAACTAAAACTAAAGGTAATGTCTTTCACTTGAATGCTGGTGAGAAAAGTTATTTGATTTCTCAGATAGATGAAAGTTGGTTGTGGCATGGAAGGATGTGTCATGTTAATTTTCATTGCATGATTAAGACAATTTCTACTCAAGTTGTTAGAGATTTGCCTAAAATTGTGAAATGTTCTAATCTGATATGTAAAGAATGTCAGTTGGGAAATCAAACAAGAATATCAGTTAAGAGTAAGTTGTACACATCTAATGGTTTAGTGGATCTTGTGCATACTCTGTGGACCTACAAGAGTGAGAAGTATGCAAGGTGCCAAATATTTCATGTTCTTGATTGGTGACTATTCTAGAATGATGTGGGTTACTTTTCTAAGGGATAAATCATAGGTAGTGGAGAAATTCAAGATATTCAAATCTGAGGTCGACACAAAGATAGGGTTCAATTTGAAGTCTTTGAGATCTGATAGAAGAGGAGAATTCACATCTGGTGAGTTTAATTCATTTTGTGAAAATAATGGAATTAGAAGATAATTATATACTCCTAGAACCCCTCAACGGAATAGAGTTGTAGAAAGGAAGAACATAACTATTTTGGATGTTGCTAGGACTATGTTTATTGAAGGAGATGTTGAAAAGAACTTTTGGAGATAAGCTATTAGCACTTTTGTATGCATATTCAAATGGGTGCATATAAAAGGTTATTGTGGTAAGACTCCTTACGAGTTATGGTTTGGTCATGTTCCTAAAGTTAGATATTTCAGAATTTTGGGAAGCAAATATTATATCAGAAGAGATAAGGATATAGGAAATTTTGATGCAAGATGTGATGAAGGAATATTCTTAGGGTTTTCCACTAAGAGGAAGGCCTACCGGTGTTACAATAAGAGGTTGAAGAAGATAGTGGAAAGTGCAAATGTGAAGGTTGATGAATGTGATGGAAAGTAGGTCAAAGAATATGGATATGAGTTTGATGATCCAGATGTTATTTCAAAGCCTGTGCATACTGAGATCCTAAAGAATAATGATCTAGTAGAGATAGTTAATCCGGATATTGCTACTGTTGGTAAAGAAGTTCAAAAACCAGTGAATCAAAAAATCAGAAGACTCTGAGGTATGTCAAATTAAATCATAAATCAGATTATTTGTGAGAAAAATAAAGGTGTGATGACTAGGAGAATGATTGTTGCTGAAGAGATATGTTTGATTTCTAAGATTATACCTAAAGATGTTGTTGAATCTTGTAAAGATGAAAATTAAATAAAAGTTATGGAAGAAGAGTTGAATTAGATTGAAAAGAATATAACATGCAAACTTGTTCTGAGACCTAAAGACAAGAATGTGATTGGTATAAAATGGGTGTTCAAAAATAAATTAAATGAAGCTAGTGAAGTGGTGAGAAACATAGCAAGACTGGTATGTAAAGGGTGTTCTCAGATGGAAGAAATTTATTATGAGGTAACTTTTGCTCCGATAGCTAGAATTGAAGCTGTTAGATTACTTCTTGCATATGTTGCTTATAAGAATTTCAAGGTATATCAAATGGATGTTAAGTCAGTCTTTTTGAATGGTTATTTCTAAGAGGAAGTCTACATTGAGAAACCAGATGGGTTTTCATTATCAGATGAAGGACACATGTTATGCAGATTGAAGAAAACATTGTATGGAATTAAAGAAGCCCACAGAGCTTGGTATGCTAGACTGTACATGTATTTGATGAAGTTGGGATTCTATAAAGGTACTGCTAATAGTAATTTATACTTTAAGATTGATAATGATAACATTTTGATTGTTGAAGTTTTTGTTGATGACATTATTTTTGGAGGAGATGATTTGAGTATAAAGTTTCTTGATGATATGCAAACATAATCTGAGATGTCTATGATAGGTGACATGAAATAGGATTACAGACAAAATGATAAAGGCATTTTCATTTCTCAATCTATGTATGTGAGGGAATTGTGAAAGAGGTTTGGTTTAGATGACTCTAAACTTGTTGGAACTCCTATGGTGATTTCATGCAAGTTGTCTAAGCTTGATTAATCTCTAAAAGTTAATCAGACCTTGTATAGATCTATGGTTGGTGGACTGCTATACTTGACTTAGACTAGGCCAGATATTATGCATGTTATTTGTCCTTGTGCAAGATTCCAAGCCGATCCTAAAGAAATTCATGTTACTATTGTGAAGAGGATTTTTCAGATCTTGAAGGGGATAGTTGATTATGGTTTGTGGTATCTGAAGAATGATGTTATGTGATTATACTAATGTTGATTGGGTAGGTGATGTTGATGAACGGAAGAGCACTACGAGTGGAGAATTATTTTTGGAAAATAATATGGCTTCTTGGTCAAGTAAGAAGCAAGATGATATATCTCTATCTACTATAGAAGTTGAATAAATTGTTGCTGCTAGGAACTGTACTCAGGTAGTTTGGATAAAACAGATGTTGAAAGAAATTAGAGTTGTTTATGATGAGTTTCCTGTCATTTATTGTGATAATTCAAGTGATATTAATATTTCCAAGAATCTGGTAGTGCATTCTAAAACAAAGCATATATCAATCAAGTATCACTTCCTGAGGGAGAAAGTTAGCGGGCAAGAAGTCAAATTAGAGTATGTGTCTACAAAGGATCGGATTACAAATATTTTTAGAAACCTTTTTCCTACAGATACATTTGTATATCTGAGAGAAAAGTTAAGGGTCTCTGACCCTCCCGATGAGAACTAGATGCATTGAGATACATTAATCTGGTGGACTTCATAGTCTTATCTTCTTATCTGGATTGATGAGTTGGTATTACTACTTAGCCGGAGTAGTTAGTGTATGGTTCAAATGTTCAGATTTGTGATTTTTCTCCAAGGGGGAGAGAATAATAATCTCAATTTTATTTTTCACATTGCTATGAAAGGGGGAGAGAAGCATGTGAAAAATTGCCTTATCTTGAAAGCTTTGTGTGTATGATCTCAGGGGGAGATTGTTGGTCTTGATTTATTTCTTTTCATTGATGATTTTTCACATCTATATGTTGCCATCAATGCCAAAGGGGAAGGTTATTAGATATTGTTGTTGCTAGGATATGTTGTTGTCATTGATGTCAACATATTCCTATGTTTCGGTGATTCCAAAGAGTTGAGTTGGTTGGTATGTTGCAGTTATGATGTGTTACAATGTTCTACTATTTGATTTGTTGTGCTATGGAATGACTATATCTTTAGTTGTAGATTTGGGACAGTGTCTGATAGGCTTGTGTGTATCTTCAATTCAGATGGTTCGTGATTTCGTAAGCTGTAAGTTATCTTTCTTGTCCCAGTTGCTGCTATTGAAGTGTTCTTGAGTTCTAGCATGTTGATCAATAAAGATTTGATTGAGTGGTCTTAGTGCAGCTATTGCGGATGGTTCTCATATGCTTGTTGGTATTTCCTAATCATGTCCTATTTGTTCTAGTGGTCCACATTGATCATTGTGCACGTTATTGAAGATTTTATGGGTTTGGTGATGTTCTTCATGTTATGCGGTATTTTCAGTGGTGTAGCCTGTTACAAATGATCTTGGTGATATTTTTGGTGGTATTGCATATTCAAAGATTTTATTTGGGTCCATCCAATATCATCTATAATATTGAATTGGTTCCATTGTTTATTTATGTATCATGTGATGTAATTTTATAATTTGGTCTTGAGGGTTGAGTCGACTTTGTATTTAAGGTTGATGATTTGTATACATATGTGTTATATTCAGGTAATTTGGTATGGTGGTTGTGTTTGCATTATTAGAGAATTGTATATGAAAACAAACAAATTCATCTTTTTTGCGTGAAGTGTTCAGGAGAAGGTGTTGTAGGGCAGACAAATGTTCTTAACCAAAACTGTCATCAAGCATTAGGAGATGCTATTCTTTTAGTTCATCTAAACCAGATTGTAGTCCGAATATTATTGTAAGGTAGTGAACCTTCCCTGAGGGTTGTAGCCTTTTGAGTTATAATATTTTGATCAGTGTGCCTCAATGCATGTGCATTCCCCATTGTAATATTTACACATACTACTACAAAGTATCATCTTATTGTTGGTAGGTTGCCACCATGGTTTTTCCCTTAACCGGGTTTTCCACATCAAAATATTGGTGTTATGTGTGTTGTTGTTATTGTGTTTATCTTGGTTATTACTATAGTTGATCAGATTAGTAAGTTGTTCTATATTGTTTACTCCAGTGAAAACTAATTCACTGCCCCCTCTCAGTCCTCTTTAATTATTTTTTATTAAGGGAAAAGAGGTTTTGAGGGGACTAGAAACCTCGTACACTAGGTTTTTAAGGGACTCAAAACCCTCAAATTTTGCCAAGATCTGGAACCTATAGATAATCTTCTACTAGTAAAGATAGGTACATAAAATCAGCAGACCATATCATCCAATTTGGCAAGTGCCAGCCAAAAGCCAACACTACCATAATCAGGAAAAAGACAGCCAGACTGAAAGAAAATTATTATAAAATTTGTTGGCAACACAACCTAATCCTATAAGTGAAGTTGATGAACTCCCTCATCCAGACATCAGGGATTTTCCGGGTTCCCCTCCTCATATACATAAAAAATCAAGCAACAAAAGGCTAACATGTCCCTTAACCAAAAACCAACACAAACTAAGTTGGACCCTTCAATACTGTCAGCATCCAGCCAAACATAAAAATAAAAAAGGAGGTTTTGAAAGGATCCCCTAACCTTCCAATTGGATTTTAAAATGGCTCCCAAAAACCATCAAACTGATTAAAGGAAACCACAAAAGATCCTTCAGAAACCCTACCTCAATAGGGGAAAGAGAAATAAATGCAACCAACCTACTATCCTTGGTTCTCTTGGAGAGACAAAACCAAGCATCGACAACCCTACGCAAATCCAATGCACCCTCCATAATACTAGCCAAAAGACCAAGAAGCCCCTTAACCACCCGATCACCATGCAACCACTCCACCTCCATAGGAGGGCACATTACTTGAGAGCAAAACCATGGAAACGAGCAACAAGAAAACAAGCCCTCAGAAAGATACTAGCAAGAGAAACATCAAGGGTGCACACCGAAGAATCAGGTTTGTCGCAAGTGTTCAACTCCATCACCAAACAAATAAACCGCACCTCAAAAGGGGGAAAAAGATTCATCAGAAGGAGAAGCCACACCAACCACAACCTGAGATCCAACCAGCTTCTGTCAAGCAAAAAATCCTCTCAAAAGGAAACTCCAGCTCTTGCCCTAGATAATATCTCCAGCTCAATAGGAGATAACACCACCATTACAAACATAAAGAGCAAAAAAGGAAGCTAAAAAGACACTGTAACCTTAGTAAAATCCTCCATAGGAAAGGAGAACAACTCATAAAGAGAAGCAGGGGTAAATATCAAGGAAAAGAGAATGTCAAAGAGACTAAACAGAGGACCCACAAAAGGCCCAGACCACACAAAAAAAACCCCACGGAACAGAGGACCCATGAAAGGCCTAGGCTGCACAAAAGAAGCCCCAACCCAATAGGAAGCAGTAGGAGACAAAGCCTCCATCGCAAGGTCTCCAAATGTAGAGCATACACTAGAGCGACCCTTGCAAGCACCCAAGATAATGATAGGGAAGGGAAGAGGGGGCCCTGAGCGCCAAAGAACCTTGGGAAGCCGCCCGCTACTGCATACAACCCTCTATTTCGCCCATCACCATCCGCATCTTTGTTTTCCTCACCATCTTCTACAGTCTCCGTAGAGTCACGACCCCCCGAAACGCTACCAGAGCTTCCTAACACTCTCTCGCCCATCTTGTGCCCTCAAAATTGTTTGATAATTTTCTTTCATTGTTGTTACCAACATAATAGAAGGTTTTGATGGGCTCCTACAACCTTCACATTGGGTTTTAACATGGCACCCAAAACCATTCAACAACAAGTAGTAAAGGCCTTGAATAGGCATGTCCATACTTCTCTTGTAAGTATCCTCTTCACCTTAATATAAGAGGATCCCACCTCCATAGTAATAGTAGAAGAAGAGCCAAGATTTATACATCCTCACATCCAACTAACCAAAGATAAGCAAAGCCCTTGTAAAATAACATACAAATTATCCCACACAACTGTTGAAATGTGGCGACTGATCAGCAAAGTACTGTACACTCAGCACGTATCCTCGCTGGGGTCCGAGGCCAGGTCGGGCCCCGGGCAGGGGTTCGGGGGCGAGAGCCCACGAGAATTTTTTTTTTTTGGTATTTTTTTGATGAAAACCGACATTGTAATAAAAACCCTAAAAAAGGCCGACTTTGTTTTTGCCTTAAAAATGCATGTTATAAGCGGCTGGGATGCTTAAGGCATTGTAAGGTTGATGTACTATTTTTACTGGATAATAAGAAAGATTGGACGACTGTGTAAGGTGGACGTAACCCATTCTGGGTGAATCACGTTAAATCTCTGTGTTATCTGTGTCCTGTTTTATTTCTTTATCTTTTGTATTTAAATCTGCATATAATTATTAGTTCATATTTGTTTTGGATCTGCTTGAAACCTTAACAATTGGTATCAGAGCGAGGTTTTCTGTAAATTGGCAGGACTTTCAGATTTGAGTGGGAGCAATGGAGGATTCCAAATTCAAGGTCGAAAAGTTTAACAACCAGAATTATCAGTTATGGAAAATGCAGATGGAGGATTACCTGTATCAAAAGGATTTGTGGCGGCCATTGGAAGGAAAGGCAAAGAAACTGACCACAATGTCAGATGAAGAGTGGGACATTTTAGATAGAAAGGCACTGGGATCCATTCGATTATGCCTTGCACCGTCTATAGCATTCAATATAATAGAAGCAAAAACAACTGTAGATTTGATGGCGACATTGACTAAGTTGTATGAGAAACCCTCAGCTTCGAATAAGGTATTTCTTATGAAGCATCTGTTTAATTTGAAAATGAGTGAGGGAGGATCTATAGCGGAGCACTTAAATGAATTTAATACAATTACCAGTCAATTGTCTTCGGTAAAAATTACTTTTGTAGAAGAGGTTAGGGCTCTCTTGATTTTATGTTCTTTGCCAGAAAGCTAGAATAGCTTGGTTATGGCTGTAAGTAACTCTGTCTCTGGTAAAAATACTTTGGTATTTGATGATATTGTTGGTGTTATCCTAAGCGAGGAAATGTGAAGGAAAAGCACAGGTGAGACTCCAACATCATCAGGTAGTGTTTTGAATGTGGAGAACAGAGGAAGATCAAAGGAAAGAGGAAAAGGCCCTGGGAATGAGAAGTCAAAGAAAGGACGCTCTCAATCTAGAGGAAAGAAAGATTGCTGGTACTGCGGAAAGCCTGGTCATCTAAAGAAAGACTGTTGATCTCGGAAAAACAAAGAAGGAGACAAAAATGAAAATGACAGTAAGGAAGCTAATATTGCAAGTAATACTTTACAAGATGCTTTAATCTTATGTTTGGATAATGTTAATGATTCTTGGGTAATAGATTCAGGGGCTTCATTTCATGCTACATCCCATAGAAAATATTTTTTAGATTATGTTCAAGGTGATTTTGGAGAGGTATATTTGGGTGATGATGAGCCCTGTCAAATTGTTGGAAAAGGAAAGATAAAGATCAAGTTGCAGAATGGAAATGACTGGTTTCTGCAGGAGGTAAGACATGTTCCTAATTTAAGAAGAAATTTAATTTCTGCAAGGCAACTAGGTAGTGAAGGTTGCATAGTTACCCTTTCAGACAGTATGTGGAAGGTTGCTAAAGGATCATTAGTAATAGCTAAAGGTGTGAAGGTAGGCACAATATATCCGTGTACAGGTAACACTTACTCTACCCTAGCTGCTACAGATAAAGTTACTGCAGGGACAACAATAATAAATGTTGCAAGAACATATTCGATAATGTGGCACCATAGGCTTGGGCACATGAGTGAGAAAGGGATGAAAACCCTTCACTCCAAAAATCTATTGCCAGGACTAAAGAAGATTGATTTAGAGTTATGTGAAAACTGTATTTATGGTAAACAAAAAAGAGTCATATTTCTCAAGGTTGGGAAAGACAAGAGTGAGAAGTTAGAGCTTGTACATTCAGATGTATGGGGACCGGCTCAGGTATCATCTCTTGGTGGCTCTTGTTATTATGTTATTTTTATTGATGACTCAACCAGAAAAACATGGGTATATTTCCTAAAACAAAAATCAGATGTTTTTGAAACTTTTAAGAAATGGAAAGTTTTGGTTGAGAATGAGACAGAAAAAAAGTTGAAGTGTCTCAGATCGGATAATGGAGGTGAGTATTGCAGCAAAGCATTTGAAGATTACTGCTCCTTAAATGGGATTCGAAAGCAGAAGACGGTTCCAGGAACTCCACAGGAAAATGGTGTGTCAGAGAGAATGAATAGGACTATCATGGAATGCGCAAGGAGCATGAGGTTGCATGCTAGATTGCCCTTACTTTTTTGGGCAGATGCTGTACATACTTCTGTCTATTTGATAAATAGAGGACCTTCAACCCCTTTGGATGGTGGTATTCCAGAGGAGGTATGGACTGGTAAAAAGGTAAATTATTCTTTTCTAAAAACTTTTGGTTGCGAAGCTTTTGTCCATGTAGATAAAGAAAATAGAACCAAGCTTGATGCTAAATCTCAGAAATGTACTTTCATTGGATATGGGATAGATGAATATGGCTATCGGTTATGGGATTTTGAAAATAAGAAAATAATTAGAAGTAAAGATGTTATATTCAGTGAGAAGGTCATGTATAAAGAACAGATGCAGGAAAAGAAGCATGAACAAGACAAACAAGAATATGTGGTGTTGGATGAGATTCCTAAAAATGAAATGCCACAGGTACTTGATGCTCAACAACAACATATTTTCCCACAAACTCCTACAAGTGTTAGACATTCTACGAGGACAAGTAGACCCCGTAAAAGATTTTCTCCTTCTTTGTATTCTATTTTATTAACGGATTCTGGTGAACTAGAAGAATATGAAGAAGCAATGCAGGTAGATGCCAAACAACAGTGGGAGCTTGGCATGAAAGAGGAGATTGACTCCTTGATGAAAAATAAGACTTGGGACTTAGTCCCTTTACCTGCAGAAAAAAGAGCCTTGCCTAACAAATGGGTTTATCGACTAAAGGAGGAGGAAGGAGGTCAGAAAAGATATAAAGCCAGACTTGTGGTAAAAGGTTTTGCACAAAAAAACGGTATAGATTATGATGAAATATTTTCTCCAGTTGTAAAAATGACTTCAATTAGAACTGTACTTAGTCTTGTGGCTGTAGATGATTTACATCTTGAACAATTAGATGTCAAAACAGCTTTTCTCCATGGAGATTTGGAGGAGGAAATTTACATGTTGCAACCACAGGGATATGAGGTCAAAGGTAAGGAGAACTCGGTGTGCAGGTTGAAGAAAAGTCTGTATGGCTTGAAGCAAGCACCCCGATAACAGTATTTAAAATTTGATAGTTTCATGGCCGAACATGGTTATCATAGATGTCATTCTAATCATTGTGTATATTTTAAGAGATTTGATAATAGCAGTTATATTATCCCCTTTCTTTATGTTGATGACATGCTTGTTGCTGGGTCTAACATGCAACATATAAATGATCTTAAACAGAAATTAGCCAGGTCATTTGCTATGAAGGATTTGAGTGCAGCTAAGCAAATTCTCGGTATGACGATTACATGGGACAGGAAAAATAGAACCTTGAATTTGTCCCAAAGTGAGTATATAAAGAAGGTGTTGAAAAGATTTAACATGCAGGATGCAAAAGCAGTTAGTACACCTTTGGCTAGTCATTTTAAATTGACTAAGGAGATGTGCCCAAAGGCATAGGAAGAGGTTAATAAAATGTCTAACATCCCGTATTCATCAGCTGTTGGCATTCTGATGTATGCAATGGTATGCACAAGGCCAAATATTGCACATGTAGTGGGAGTTGTGAGCAGGTTTATGAGTAATCCGGGTATGGAACATTGGAATGCTGTAAAATGGATTCTTCGGTATTTGAAAGGAACTACTATGAAGGCATTATGTTTCAAAGGATCTAATGCTGCTCTGAGTGGATTTGCTGACTCTGATCTGGCGGGTGATATTGATTCACATAGGAGTATTATAGGGTATGTTTTTACTATAGGGGGAACTGCAATCAGTTGGATTTCTAGGCTGCAAAAGGTTGTTGCACTTTCAACCACTGAAGCTGAGTATGTTGCTGCTACAGAAGCCAGCAAGGAGATGATTTGGTTGCAATATTTTCTGGAGGAATTGGGTCAGACACAAGAGGATAGCCCATTGTATACTAATAGCCAGAGTGCCATTCATCTTGCGAAGAACTCTGCTTTTCATTCAAGGACAAAGCACATTCAGCTTAGGTACCACTTCATCCGGACTGTTTTGGAGGAGGGTCAGTTACGGCTTGAGAAGATTCACACAAGTGAGAATCCTGCTGATATGTTCACGAAGCCAGTTCCACAAGAGAAGCTGATTTCTTCATCAGTTTCTGTTGGTCTTCTTGATTGATAATTGTGGAATTTGTACCAGTCAAGTCCTAGTGTTTTATCCAGCGGATGTTGCATGTACAGTGGTGTCATGTAATATCAGTCTCCAAGTGGGAGATTGTTGAAATGTGGTGATTGATCAACAAAGTACTGTACACTCAGCACGTATCCTCGTCAGAGAATTTTTTTTTTTGGTTATTTTTTTGATGAAAACCGACATTGTAATAAAAACCCTAAAAAAGGCCGACTTTGTTTTTGCCCTAAAAATGCATGTTATAAGCGGCTGGGATGCTTAAGGCATTGTAAGGTTGATGTACTATTTTTGCTGGATAATAAGAAAGATTGAATGGCTGTGTATGGTGGACGTAACCCATTCTGGGTGAACCACATTAAATCTCTGTGTTATCTGTGTCCTGTTTTATTTCTTTATCTTTTGTATTTAAATCTGCATATAATTGTTAGTTCATATTTGCTTTGGATCTGCTTGAAACCCTAACACAACAAGTCACTACCTCAAGAGGAACTATAAAAGAGGATGAATGGAGTAGAAAGAGCCAAAGCCAATCCTTAGTCGCAAGAAAAATCTTCACCTGAATAGGAGAAGAATCTACCTCCATAGGAGCCACATAAAGAAGACCCAAAAGACTAGCAATTTGAGCCCAATTGAGAACAAAGAAAACCTGAGAATACTAGGCTTCAACCAGGCCGAACGTAGACTCAAAACAAGAAAATTGCCTTAACCAAAAATTAGGATAACAAAATTCTAAAGAATACATTTTAAAATTAGTAGCAACACACTGAGTCAAAGGGTGCTAGAGACGATAAGTAGAGTAGGCACAAAAACCCCCACATAACCAATAAGAGGCCCGCCCTAAAAAGGGCAGAGATAACCTTAAACACACCAAACAAGCGTTAAAACCTAGCACAACAACCACTATAAATGAAGAGTAAAGAGATATAGGTAGGGCCAAACAAGAGGCCCAACCATGAGGCCAATATATAAGAAATAAAAACAACCTAAAACCTTGAGAAAAATTAAAACAAGACATAGAAACCCCCAAAATATGATCTCAAGCCCCCATAGGATACTACCAAAAGAGAACCACCCAACTCTAGAGTGGTCAAACCCATCATAATAAAACAAGAGAGTTTCTAGAGAGGAACATCAAAATTGGCACAACAACCACAACCACCAATGCGCAAAACCCCAACACCATAGGCAACCCCTGATTTATTGCCAAAAATCATAGAAGAGAATGCAAAATCAAGAAAAAGTGCACTATCTTGTGCACCAACTAGATCAACCTCCTCAACCTTGAAAACAATTGGAACCTCCACTATCACACAAGGAAGGATTCGGTCAGAAAGAAAAGTAGGGAGAGGTCCCTCCCTAATAGAAACTTCACTAAACTCAAGAATATATCCTTTACAAAAAAGATATGGGAAAAAACCCAAGCCAACCAAGCGGAGTGAAAAAGAGGAGAGAAAGTAGCCAAAACCCCACCAAACTCCATCTCAATAGTAACCACCTCATTGAAAAAGACAAAAGATTTAATGACCTATCATTGTAGATAAAGGAAATACCAAAAAATCTACCACCACCAACAACAAAATAATTGTGACCAACCAACGACCAAACAAAAATAAATGGGGGACAAAAAATAGAAGATTGAGTCCTATCATCATTTGTGTCTTCATCTGCCTCCCCTTTTATAGGTGCAAAAATACCCTAGCCCGACCACATCTTCCTCCCACTCTTCATGCTCTCGCCATTTTGATCCTCTATTATTTAATGTGTGTTACTTTACTAAATGAACATCATATTAAATAAATGACAAACTCATAGTGGATAGTTATAATATCTTATTTCAAACAAAAAAATTATTTATTTAACTTGTTAATGAATGTAATTATTTATTTTATATAACATTCATAATTTCTTATGTGTTCAAGTGTGGGTCCATTTTGACAAACATTTATTTATTTTTTGATTTACATATGAACTATTAATTTTTTAACTATTTGGGTTTTTTTTCTATGGAATTTATGACCTAGGTTTTAGTACATTGCTTGAAAAGTTTATGAGTCATAGCGTTGAGTAGGTATATGATTTAATAGGTATTCTTGAAAGAGAAAAAGGTATAATGAAATAAGTGCAATACCAAAAATCAATAAAACATTAGCCCCATTTTTAGATGCGATAAAATAATATCATGATGCATATGAATGAACAGAGAATATTTTAAAATACAAACATATATTGCATCAATAAGGGTGATGTATTTGGTTAGATAATAGACAAACTATGTGCATAAGAATCTTTCATGCATGACAACAAAAGGGCAATCCTTGATAAAGTAAAATAGACATATTAAATCATACCTTGTCATCGATTGGTTAACAAAAATGTAGGAAAGTGATTTGATATTGAGTATAATGGAGGATCTTGTGAAGTCAATGACTATGCTGATGGTGACAATGTCACAAGTATTCTATTACAACTCAATAGTGGTGATAGCGTAAATGTAGTTTTTGAAGGTTTAAAGAATGACCTATGTGATGATAAATTTCCTTTTCATGCTAATCATGACAGTGAATGTGATTATGTCTCTAGTGGTCATGATTGCTTATATAAAATGGAGACACAAATCTTTGTTTCATATAAAAAGGATAGTAATTTTTACGATATTAGATATTTTTCACTTGAGAGAACTATTATTGTTGAGGACAAAAAATTACTTGTTCAAATAGGAACCAAGATTTGAACATTTCTATTTAGAAATCCCAGGTGATATACAAATAATGACTCTTGTGGTGGTAAACTTTAAATGATATATGATCAATCACTTGGAGTCCAATCATTTAGAATAGAGCAGAGGTTGGAATAATTAACACCTAGGGTGGAGGAAGTGCAGGGAAAAGAGAAATAGGTTGTTGATTTGGGTGATCAATCATCGCAAGCTTCTCCTCATGGTGAACTTAAGGAACTACCCCACAAAAGGCAAGGAATATGAGTGCAAGCTCAACTTGAAAATCATGAAATAGCTGAATAAACGAGGGTTGGTACTGAGGAGGTAATAAATATAATATTCCAAATAAGATTTGATCAAGAAGTTGATCAACCCCTACCATCTCCACCAAGGGAAGCTATTGGAGAATAGGAAGAACATGAACATGAAGAAAAAATAAATATGTCTGATACCATACCAATGGATGAAGTAGATAATAAGAGAATGATTACCATTTCCCAGTTTTATTTTAGTTAATGACTTTATCATAAATTCAAAATTAAAAAGTTTCTACTCACAAATGAAGATGAATGAGTTGTCAAATGAAAAGATATGACATATCAATGTGTATGATATTGACATAACTACTAATAAAGCTAGAAAAATGGTGAAAAAAAGGGGGATGTTATTTATCCCAAATTGGGATCCTGAATATATCTTTGTGTGGGACCAAATCAAAAGACATGATGATGTATTGTTTGTAGTTGAGTTTGAGAGTGTTAGAGGAGTAAGAGGCACAAGATTTAATCCTATTATAAAATCTTAGGCTAAACAAACAAAGACTTCAAGGACTAATAAGAAAAAAATATTACATGGAGTGGAGGAAATAGTAGGTAATATTTTTGTGAAAACTTTTAAGGATACAACTACCTTAGAAGCTACCATATCACTTTAAATGCAACAATGTTTTTCATGGATACTTCTAAGAGTCGACAAAAAGAGATAGATGATCTTAAGAAAAGGTACATTTCTTTAAATGAAGCATTCATTAACTTGTACATGGAAAACATAATATTAATAAAAGTGTTGGGACAAGTCGGTTATCCTCCAACTCCAAAAGAAACAATGGATATATGTATTAGCCTCCTGCAATGGCTAAAGGTGAATCTTTTATTGGTGAGATAGCCTGATTGAGAGAGAAACTCAATAAGTATGCAAATAAATTACAATCAATGGAAGAGTAATTATATAAGACAAGGGAAATTTCCAAATACAAATCCTTGGAAGTCATGTGCATTCTCGAGAACATGTTCTAATTTTTTTTGGATAAGATTAAAGAGGTACATAAAGGTTATCAAGAGTTGTTCCAGGATGAAAAGAAGCGGAGAGAAATATTGCATGTCTTGAAAACAATGTTTGAGTAATGGAATCCTAAAGCACATTCCTTTAAAATATTATTGTTTGCCACACAATCATACCAAATGTTCCCCCACAAATTAAACTAATAGATAAGATGATCAGACTGTTGGTAGACGATTTTCTATTTGTAGGGAGAAAGGAGGAAGCAATAAATGGAAAGATATAATTCCTTTGCACTCTAACCCATCGGTCAATTCGAGAATTTATTAATAAAGATAATGATCTGAAAATATTTGAAGATAGGAAGAATGAGTTTGAGATATGTGTGACATACGTTCTATTAGTGGTCGATGATGGGAAAATGTTGCAAATGCCAATATTTCATTCAAACTTAGACATAATTATTGCTATAGATGTAGGTAATTCCTAGTTTATAAATGATACTAAATAAGTCATTGATAGAAAGACAAGGGAGAGTCCTGCCAATGTTAAATAGTTGCAATAATTTCAATGGTCTTCAGAGCTTGTAGTTGTAAGCTAGTATCAATAGTATTGTACTTGTAGGGATTAGAGGAGGAACTACATGGAAGGAGGGACTGTTGGCAAGAACAATGAAAGAAGACTAAGAGGGAGGGGGGTGTTGAATCGGTCTTCACTAGATCATAAAAATTAAACACAGATATAGATAAGATTAATTGTATTAATAACAAAGATAACCAAATCGAAAGAACAACACATAACACTAATATTTTGATGTGGAAAACACGGTTAAGGGAAAACCCATGCTGGGAACCTACCTAGAGTAAGATGATACTTTGTAGTAATATGTGTAAATGTTACAATGGGGAATGGACATGCATTCGGGCACACTCCTGCTAGAATTTGGGATCACTAAGAGGGGGGTGAATCAATGATCTACAGATTAGCATATTTTCAAACATAACTTTTAACTATCGGAAGCAAACACTTAAAACTGAAATGCAAAAATATGAAACAAAAAACCACAAGATCATAACACCAATATTTTACATGAAAACCCAAATGGGACAAACCACGCTGGGATTTGAACCCACAATATTATATCACTATGGCCAGTAGAGAAAAAATATTACAAAGTGGGAATACACAGGCATTTAGGCACACTGCCTAGAGCTCACTTCTCAATTACAATAATTCAAAAGGCTACAACCCTCAGGGAAGTCTCACTGAATTACACAACTTTTACAATGATTAATTACAATGTATGAACTTTGAAATAACATCTACTATTCTTGGATGAGTTCTGGTTAAGTGCAAAAACACTGATTGGATCACCTTATTTGTTCTGCTTTGTTCTGCCATATACACTGTCTTAGTAAGCTACCAGATCAAGAATGTGCACATGAAACTATGCCAAAAAAGATTCTCGATCACCTCTCACTCACATAGGATCACACCATTCACCAAAAAGATCGCCCATACAAAACTTATATACCGATACCCACAAAATAAGTCATACATCATGTCGGCCTGAAGGTGTAAGATGTAGTTACATGTTGTCTTGACCAGATCCAAAAAGATAAATGCAGATAACCAAAATGATAATAAAATAATGTATCTAAGTCATCCCAATCAACAAGAACATAATTTAATGCATTGCAATCACTAGCAAGCATCTAGAGCCAAAAATGCTTTGTTCTGAACTTGAAATTTCAATTAGTTGGCTATCGATTAATACTTACTTCCAGATAAGAAGAATTGCAACTGCCAGATCAGATATCCAAGAAGATCTTCCATCAATGACAACCCTAAACCAATAATAATCCACCGAAAACCACCAAAAATCACTAGAGACCATTGGATGAGTGTCAATTGCCAACAATCTCCCCCTTTAGCATTGATGGAAATACTCGTGAAAATGACTAAGTCTTAAGCATTATACAATGATTCAAAAAGAATAAAGAAGAATTTATAAGGCTCCCCCTTAGACAAAGAATTCTACTCTTCAATGTTGTACATTTTTCACCGTTCCTCTCTCCCTTTGACATCAATGCCAACGATGGGGTGCTGTCCAAAATTTCTATACAAATGAAAAAAACCTTACAAATACTTGAAGACGTTAGCATAAACAATTGTAAAAATCCTAAGTGAATATCCCACCCACTCTTCAAGTTGTCCAAAACTGTGATAAATACACTGAATATAGTAGCATGAATCTCTAACTCTCTTAAATCAGATGATATAGGTCAAGCCATCTCATTCATACAATCAACCTTTATACTTAATATAGTGTCCAATCGGGTGGCAATTAGGTTCTAGAGTTCACCTAATTTTGTAAAAAAATTCTCCTTATCCACATGAAGGCTTGAGATCTGATCATTTAAGGCTGTAATCTATTCTTCAATACTTCTGGTTAGAGATGCATTAGGATCAAACGACTGAGAAATGCCAAAAATCTTACTCTGGCAAATACCTACCTTCTTATCAATATCAGCAGTGAACTTAGGCAAAATGATAAAATATTTATACAAATTACTGGGTTCTGACAATATGTCAAAAATAATCTGCAATCTCTTATTTAATCTCACTCTATCACCTTCAATCATTTTCCAGAATGTTTGTTTCCTAACATTCTTGAACTTATCCAAAACTTTCTATGTAGTCATCTTCTCCAAAGAATAAAAAATGGTATTTAGATTGCTAATTAACTGTAATAATTTACCAGAGGAGTTGTTATTTCAATCTATCTATATATTAGGGGCTACCTTCTGCAAAACATCTATAGACCTGAAAAATTAGCTTTTTATCTCTAGTCTTTGATTTCACCAGATCTTGGTTTTCTTAGGCTTGCACAACAGATGTGAGCATAAGATTCTCGGTAGGAGACATCTTCCCAAGATCAACAAAACCATCAAGATTAATGAGAATCTGAGGTGGGCTCCCTATAATCGGAGGAGTGACAATTGTTAGATCAGCTATACTTTTGCCTTTGTCAACCTCAGCAACCTTAGCCTTTGTTGTCTCAACATCCTTATTCTCTCCCTTATCCCCTTTATTTGTAGCACTCATGTTTCCACTTGGTGTAGTATCAACTTGTTTGATCTTAGTGACTTGCAGAGCTATCCACCACCGAAGGAGCATCATTGGTCTCAACATCAAGTGTAGTATTACCTTGGTGTTCGATTTGAGTTTCAACCTTTTGACTTCCGACAACAACTTGCTTATCTTTCAACTGAGATGACTTGAATGCATCCTTGTACAAAGGGTAATTTGCAATTGTCTTCCTCCATATCTCCTCTGTCTCTTTCTTCACCTCTTCTACATTTCCAATCATTAATCTGTTAATCCTATTTTTACTTCTAAATTCCTTCTTATTAGGCTCTTCAATCAGCATCTTTAATTCACTATGAGTAATACAAGTACATGCATTTACTAAATCTCTCTCCTTCATTTCTTTGTTAATCTTACTTGCATTCATCCTTCTAGCATTTATCAAGTTGTACAAATCCTTTGGAATGTTCTTTTGTAATTCAATTAATGTCTTACTAAAATTTTGTGAAGTATAGTACAACTGGTTCCTCAACTTTTCTCTTATCTCTTTCATAAAAATTTCTATAAGAAACTCCAAGATTCTTCAAATTACCATCTACAATTATCTCATGAATTAATTGATCTGCTGTCAGTGAGGGAACAAATTCAGATTTACCATTTTGAGTACAAGACTTAGGTTAAGTCTTGACTTTCCTTTCTCTTTTGGGCCTCGCGGTAGGAGCAAGATTTGATTTTTCCTTTTTGTTTTGTTGGGCTCCACCAGATTGCGGTTTCCTCACCACTCTGACAAATTGTCCCTTCTTCTCCTTTCCTACCTCCTCAAACTCAATTTCTAAGGCCACTGGAGACACTACAACATAGGTTCTTTTTGGCTTCCCCATCTGATTTAGTACACCTTTTCCAGATGGGCTAGGTTTTGTAGGTTGGGCTACCAAAGCAGGAGAAGACTTAGTCTCTATTTTCACATGAATTCCCCTTGCTTTCTTCACTACCTCCCAGGTGAAACCCATCTGAACTACCACTTCCTCTACCATTTTAGTAACTTTTCTTTTCCGGGGAGGAGCAGTAAATTGCATGTGAAGACTGAGGTCTTTCTCCTTGTAAGTCCCAAATCTCCCTTGTGATCCACCGGTTGAATCTGAAGATGTTGGGAGTATGCCTCAAGTGTAATAGAGTCAACTTCATACCCCATGGGAAAGATCCATGCTATCTGAGGCTCCATTGCTTTCATTAGACACTGATCCTTATCGACCATGAAATAAATGTTTTGCTCATATTTTTCAACAACCTCCTTAGGGATCCTCTCCCTGCTCTTCATTATAGCTTGAAAGGTTCTGAAATATCCCCAGAGAGTAGATATACTCATTATTGCATCTCCAACTCCCCATAATTTTTCCTTGATCTGCATGGCCACCGGTCTATCATAGGCCCATTGGACCTTACCTTTTATACCAGGTATCTCAGTCAGGAAGTACAAAGCCAAGAAAATAAGAAGTGTACCATATTTAAATGTGTGCTTTTTAAACTATTTGATCTTCTTCAGATTGATCAAAAATTCATTTAGAAGTGCAGTGCACAAATCATACCTTTTATCATCCTTGAGCATCTCGTATGAAGAGTATATAGCAGTACCAAAGACAAAGTTGTACCTACTAGATTGTTAAACCTTGTGACCGACTAACATTGATGCAAACTTCACATCATTCTCCAGAATTTTATTTATGGTCATTTCTCTGCTATCAAATTTTGAGCCAGTGGTGGCAATCGTCTTGTCATTTGACACTTATCTCAGACTTGGCACATCATCGATTTCTGCTAGACCTATCACAGCTCGAATTGCCTTATTTGTGATCTTATGTGGTCTATCAAGTCATATGGACTCATCATGAACATGGATAAGAATATACTGGATCCACTCAACCTCGTCAAACAATAGAAAATGTACGAACTATGAGAAGCTTTTATCCTAAAATCCGTTGACCTCAGGTTTCAGATTGCCCAAACCTTCATCAAAATGCTTTTTGTATAAATCTAGCATGTCCATATTTCCAAGCTCTTCAAGGTCACATTGAATGTCGGCCCTGATATATTCACTATGCAGCATGCCATAGGGCACAAATGAAAATGCACCTTCGAGATCATCCTCAATCAACTTAAAAAGGTGTTTCTTGAAGACTGGTTGAGACCTATCCTTAATCTTAACCACCAGAGGGGTAGCAAGACCAGAAACTGAAGCCATTCCAAATAATAGGGTTTGTAAAAACAGAAAGCCTGAACATATAAATACCTTGCTTCACAACTCATCACTGAAATTTGCTTTGAAGTCGCTGAAATCGTTGAAAAAATCACCAAATTTATTTTCTATCTTCTCTTTTCTACTCGCTTGATCGCATTGTGAAAAATGAGACTTCAAAATGCACTTTTATCCTTCGAAAACCTTATTTTTCACTGTAATAAATGCAACAACCAGTTACCATTATATTCATGAAATTGCATACTACACCACCAGATCCTTCTGAAACATTCAGATATAATTTGTACATATGATTCAATCCTTCTACAACCTTCCAGAAATGATTATAGACCATCATAGAGGGGGTTCTTATAATCTACATGAAAAGCTCATCCTAAGGCATAAAGCTCTAATTGTCGGATGAAGATCCTGCACCATATTTGACAGACCCATTGTTCACTTTGGATTCATCCTTTCTTACCCACATGTTTTTATTATTCTCCTTGATCTCTTCTACTTTGACTTTTCCTTTCTCATCTGATTTACTATTGTCTACCAAAGTAATGTTCTTGTTTCTGCAGTACTATGCAATGTGACCGGTTTTGTTGCATGCTCGACAAACAACATTATTCTAAATGGGTCTAAAGTTAATTTGATTTGGTCTTGTCCTACACTGATTATAGATATGTCAAAACATTCCACAAGCATAGAATCTTTTGTTCTGAAGGTTATTAATTATTTCTCTACAGACATTTGACTTGCAACCAAAGTTATTTCATATGAAGCAATGACCGGTAAAGGTAGGAACATTATTCATCCTACTTCTGCATTAATTCACCATATGACCAATTTTTTTGCAAGTAAAGAATCTATCATTGAATTTATGAGCATTAGGTTGTCTTACCAAAGGATTGTTGCTCGTCTTTTGATTAGGTTTTGCATTGCCTTGTTCAGATCTAGAGGATTCACCTTTCTCAAATCCAAGTCCTCGCATGTCCTTCCCATGTCTTTGACTTTTGAACATCTCATCAAGACTTGTTGAGCTATCTTTGGATTTTTCTTTCTACTCGTTAGCAGTAGCAAGTTCATCCCTCAAGGTAGAAATCTGGCTTTCAAGTTCTTGACCATTATTTCTTGACTGTTTCAGCCCAAGCTTCAATTGATCATTCTCATAGGTAATCCTGAAGCATTTATCTGCTCTTTCCTTCAATGATTGTGCCAAATTTTCTTAGTCAACCTCATCACAATGGATTGCATCTCATTCTTCAAAGCAACATTCTCTCTTTGAAGCTTTTTAACTTCATCAACTTTATCCTAGTAGTCCATGATCTGATCTTCTTTCTCCTTGAACTTGTCCATAAATTCTTTCATCTTCTCTCTAGGGACATTTTCTTGATCTTTCAGTTCATTAATGAAGCCATCAGCAACATTTAGGTTCTTCTTCAGGGTACAAATCTTATTTCTAGCTACATCAAGATCCTCAAGTGCCATACTGAGCTGTCTCTAAAAATTGAAATCCATTGAGTCAATGTCCTAGATCTTTCTCAAGTGGTTAAGATTCCTCAGAGAAACTAGGATCTGATACCAATTGTTGGAATTATGAGTCACTACGAGGGGTGGTGCATTAGTGATCTATCAGTTAGCAGATTTTCAAACTTAACTTTTAACCACTAGAAGTAAACACTTAAAACTGAAATGCAGAAACATGAAACAAACAAACAAAAGATCATAACACTGGTATTTTTACATGGAAACCCAAATGGGAAAAATCATGGTGGGATTTGAACCCACAATATTATTCCACTATGGCCAGTGGAAAAACAATTTACAAAGTGGGAATGCACAAGCATTTAGGCACACTGCCTGGAGCTCACTGCTCAATTTCAATAACATATAAGGCTACAACCCTCAGGGAAGTCTCAGTGACTTACACATCTGTTAAAGTGATGAATTAAAATGAATAAAATCTGAAATAACATCTACTATGCTTGGATGAGTTCGGGTTAAGTGCAAAAACACTGACTAGATCACTTTCTCTGTTCTGCCCTATACACTATCTTAGTCAGCTACCGGATCAAGATTGCACACATGAAATTGTGCCAAAATAGATTCTTGATCACCTCTCACTCACATACAATAGCCCCATTCACCATAAAGATCGTCGATACCAAACTTATATACCGATACCCACAAAATAGGTCATACATCATGTTGGCCTAAAGATGTAACATATAGTTACATGTCAGCTTGACCATATCCAAAAAAATAAATATAGATCATCAAAATGATAGTGAAATAATGTATCTAAGTCTTCCCAATCAACAAGAACATGACTCAATGCACTGCAATCACCGGAAATCATCCAAACACTAAAATGCTTTGTTCTTCGTGAAATACCGGTTAGTCAACTACCAATTAACAACTACTTCCAGATAAGAAGAATTATGATTTCCTGATCGGATCTCCAAGAAGATTTTCTATCAATGGAAACCCTAAACCAATAATCATCCACCAAAAACCACCAGATGAGTGTCAATTGCCAATAGCTTCCTAGAGATCATTGCTCAAAAGATAGTGAGCCGAAAGGATACAACCCTTAGGGAAGTGCCACTGACTTACAACAAGATTCAGACTACAATCCAAAATAAATGAATTGCAATAATAGAATCTCCAAATTATTGATGACAGTTCCAGTTAAGCACAATTGTCTGCTCTGGAACACCATTCTCTCCTCAATCACAAAATTGAAAGATTAATCACTTTATCACACAAACACCACTCTATAGTAATGCAGAAACAACCTCTACCACCAAATTACATGACAATATCACCTATATATATATAAATCTGTAGCGTCGTAAATTGCGACACTTGCAATTTTGACTGCATTTGGGTCTTCACGATGGTGGCGCAATGTTGAACCTGAATGGAGACCCCGAAACCTGTTTATGACATAAAAAACTGCATCTTTTTGCACCTTGGCTTGATCCTCCTTGCACCCTGCTGTCCCGGGAGGTGGGACCATGGCGCCCAGTGCCCTGGTCCTTCAGGACCATGGCGCCTAGCGCCCTGGTCCCTCAGGACCGTGGTGCCCAACGCCCTGGTCCCTGGCCCTATTTTGGGCCCGGTCTCTTGTTGGGCATCGAGTCTTCAAGTTTGCAATTTGGAAAATAATGCTCCTAGGTCGGCCTAAGGTTAGAAAAATCAGTCTCATAACCCTAATCGACAAGTATATAAACTACATTTCTCCTCCCAGAAAAGGGTGGTAGTGGTAAGAGGCGGAAGCGATAGGCAAACATTCAAACATTCAAACATTCAAGCATTCAAGCATTCCTTCAAGCAATTGAGCATTCTAGGTCTCCATTCAAGGCTAAGTGTTGCGTTCAAGGCAAGGATTCAACCATTGAAGAGGAGATCACATACAACATACAACATCATTACACCTTCGCATGTAAGAGTACAAACATTCTTACAACAAGGTATCAGTACTTGATTACATTACAAACATTTACATTTACAAGATTCTCATTTCTTGGTTAATTCCAAAACCAGGGTTTGACCTAAAGGCAAACCCCTAATCCCTAACCCCCCAATCATCCTCTCTTTTCTGTGTGTAGATTGCAGGTACACGGCTGTAATTGAAGATCTGGAATCCTTGTGCAAAGACGAACGGATCCCCCTTCGTTTCGTGGATTTTTCAGAGGACCGTGTGCACTCCGGGCGCCATCATCCCGTCAACTTTCGCTCAAACTTGCAGGATAGCATCGCCTCGACATTTTACTGCTAATTTTAGGTCCGCAGCTTCATCCCGTGTCCCTATCTCCATCTACAAGCGAATCTTTCTTACTTTACATGCACTCCTAGTTCAATCCTTCTATCTACATTCTTTACAAAAGAGGGTATCCTTGCTGTCTCAACCCTTGAAACTCATTTAGAATTCAATCTTGCATTGTGTGGGATTGGATTTTGTGAGTTTCAACCCCTCTTTTGAATGTAAAGTCTCTCCTAAGTGAAAACCGTCAACCCTAGTGACCTCCTTTCTCTCTCCTTGGAGTGGGGGAACTTTTAGGGTTTGATTTTCCGCTTTACAAAATCATCAACCTTGACAACAAGGTTGAGTAAACCCTCAACTCACAAATACAAAATTATATCACACAATACAAAGATCAATCATTAGACCAATATAATTATTTACATGACATAACATGGACCTAATTCAAATTCCCAAATGCACAACTCCATCGTAAATCATGCCAAGATCAACCGCACCACACTACACCACCATAAAAACCACATAACACAAAAAATCATCACCAGTTCATGAAAATCACCAATAACTCAGACAACCATCAATGTGGATCACCAAAAAAAATAGGAAACAATTAGGAAACACCAACAAGTACATTAGAATCATCATAAATAGGTGCACCAACACCACTTATCAAATCTTCATCTGTCAACATCTGAAAACTCAAGAACACAACCAATTAGCAGCTGTCATGAAGAAAGATAACTTGCAGAGCACAAAATCACGATCCATCTAAAATGAAGATGCACAAGACCATCCCAAAAAATATCCCAAATTCACAGATCACGATCTGATCACACCAGCATATACCAGAGGAAATACTAAACTTTGCACAGCAAAAACAAAACTACAAACCAGATCATAGGATCTTCCCAATCTGTAATCACCAGAGAAAATCAGAGGAATATGTTGACATAAATGACAACAACATATCCTAGTAGTATGAATGTCCAATACTATCTAGCTATATCTAACAATCTCCCCCTTTTGTATTGATAACAACATATGAATGTGAAAAACAATCAATACAAAAAAAAGAAGATATCTCCAGCAAACTCCCCCTAAAATAAAAAAAGATAAATAAGTTTTTCACATGATCTCTCTCCCCTTTTGACGAAAATGCCAAAGATCTGAAAATAAAAAATATTAATCTGAGGAATCTCTCCCTCCTAAAACACAGACTACTCCATCAGAGGAGCAACACCAACTCACCAATCTAGATAGAAAGATAAGGCTAAAAAATCCACTGGATTGATGCAACTCAATGCATCTAGTTCTCAAAAGGAGGGGTAGATACCCCTAACTTGTCTCTTAAATAGACAAATGTCTTTGTAGGCAAAGGCTTAGTGAAATATCAACAATTTGTTCCTTTGTAGATACATACTCCATATTCACATTCTCTTCACTGACTTGCTCTCTCAAGTAATGATATTTTACCGATACATGCTTAGTATTTGAATTTTGTACCAGATTCTTTGACATATTAATAGCACTTGAATTATCACAGTATATGAAAGTAGGATCATCAAAGATAACTCTGATATCTTTCAACATTTTCTTCATCCAAACTACCTGAGTGCAATTACTAGCAGCAACAATGTACTCAGCTTCAACTGTAGATAAAGATACTAAATCTTGTTTCTTACTAGCCCATGAAACCAGTTTCTTACCCAAAAATAATGCTCCACTGACAGTACTCTTCTATTCATCAACATCACCATCCCAATCAGCATCAGTGTAAGTACATAGCATGAAATCATCATTCCTTAGATACCATAGACCATAATCCACAGTTCCCTACAAGTATTTGAATATCCTCTTAACAACAGTGACATGACTCTCTTTCGAGTTAGCTTGATATCTAGTAGCCATGCACATAGAATGCATAATGTTTGGTCTAGTTTGTGTAAGATATAGCAGTTTACCAACCATATATCTGTACAAGCTTTGATTATCTTTTGGAGATTCATCATTCTTAGACAATTTACAACTAGTAACCATAGGAGATCCAATAGGTTTGGAGTAATCTAACCCAAACCTCTTTAACAATTCCTTCACATATTTAGTTTGAGAAATAAATATACCTTTTCCAGTCTGGAAAATCTGCAAACCTAAGAAAAAATTCATTTCTCCAATCATAGACATCTCAAATTCTTTTTGTATATCATCGATGAACTTCATGCTCAAGTCATCATCTCCTCCAAAGATAATATCATTAACAAAGACTTTAACAGTTAGGATGTTATCATTCTTAATCTTAAAGTATAGATTAGTATCAGCAATACCTTTATTAAATCCCAATTTCAATAAAAAATTATCTAATCTAGCATACCAGGCTCTAGGGGCTTGCTTCAATCCATATAGGGCTTTCTTCAATTTACATACCATGTCTTCATCATCTTATAATGAAAAAACCTTCAGGTTGCTCAATGTAGACTTCCTCCTCAAGATCACCATTCAAAAAGGCAGATTTGACATCCATATGATATACCTTGAAATATTTATAAGCAGCATATGCAAGCAACAGTCTAGTAGATTCAAGTTTGGCCACCGGATAAAAAGTCTCCTCATAATCAATTCCTTCTTTCTATGAATATCCTTTGGAAACCAGTCTATCTTTATTTCTGACAAATTCATCGACCTTATTCAATTTATTTCTCAATACCCATTTAGTACCAATAACATTTGTATCCTTAGGTCTAGGCACAAGTTCCCATGTGTTCTTCTTTTCAATCTGATCTAATTCTTTTTCCAAATCTCTCATCCAATTTTCATCTTTGCAAGCTTCAACATCTTTAAGTTAAACTTGAGGAATCAAACACACTTCTAGTCATCACACCTTTATTTTTATCACCAATAATCTAATTTTTAGAATGATTCCATCTTACATACCTTGTGGTCTTCTGATTGTTCTAATTCTTAGGTTCCTACACATCGTCACCAACAACAACAACATCTAGGTTAACTGTCTCTACCGGATAAGTTTGCTACAATTCTTCAGTCTGAATAGGGGCTAGAACAATATATTGTCCATCACCATATCCACATGCTCTGATCTCTTTTCCAAGGTTCTCATCCACCTTCACATTTGCACTTTCTACTATCTTTCTCAGTCTTTTATTGTAGCACCGCTAGGCGTTTCTCTTTGTTGAATATCCCAAGAAAATTTCTTCATCACTTCTAGCATCAAACTTTCCTATATTCTCATCTCTCTTGCTATAACATTGGCTACCAAATACTTTGAAATATCTCACAATAGGAACATGTCCAAATCATAGCTCATAAGGGGTCTTACCGGTATCACCTTTGATATGAACTCTATTGAATGTGTAAACAACAATGCTAAGAGCGTCTCTCCAGTAGATCTTTGGAACATTTCCTTGAATCGACATAGTCCTTGCAACATCCAAGATAGTTATGTTCTTCCTTTCAACAACTCCATTTTGCTGAGGGGTTCTAGAAGTAAATAATTGTCTTCTAACCCCATTCTTCTTACATAATTAATTGAACCCACTGGAACAAAATTATCCACCTCTGTTAGATTTCAAACATTTTACCTTCAATCCAGAATCAGTCTCTACCTGTCATGCCCAAAATTTAGGGCAAAAACGGAACAATTTTTTTTATAAAAAACATACTAATTAATTAACAAGTTCACTCACACGACAAGCGTTAAAGAAATTTCCATAATTATATTCGAGCTAGTTCTGAGATGAACCAAGCATCGATAGATTGTTAAATATTATTTGCGGAAAACTAACTGGTTTAATTTTATCTCCACGAGATACCTAGTCTTTGGGTTTATTAAATCAATCAAGCTAAAGGAATAGAAGAGGAATAATTAATTTAATCTCCAATATGACTATATAGTCTAATCAACCATTTTTTTAAATTTCTCTTTATTACTTACTCCAAATTATAATCAGAATTATATAAATATATATATATATATATATATATATATATTTATATATACATATATATATATATATATATATATATTTATAATTAAATACTTACTCCAAATTATGACCAGAGTTATATATATATATATCCATATATATATATAGATACATATATATATTTACATATATTTTATATATTTTAATTCTTTTTCAAAAGCACAATAACTTTCTAATTATTAATCAATATTTCTCCAACCCTATTTAGGGTTCTATTTTCTTATATATGTATTTACAATTCTAATTATCATATTATTTTTAAATTCCTTTTCCCTAGCCCCACCCGGGCTAGGGTTTAATCCATATTTTTTTTTTACAGAGATTTTTTTTTTTTGCTGGGCCGAAACCCCAAGGCGGCCATGAATTTTGTGCAGGTTACGGAAGTGGAGGCGGGGAGGGCCGTGGCACCACTATGTGGGCACATAGTGGGCGTCGCGGCACCATTGTGTGTCCACACAGTGGGCGCCGCTAGCGGCTCCCCCACTGTGTGGCCACACAGTGGCGGCCACGGCCGTCCACTATGTGTCCACACAGTGGGAGCCGAAGCGGCTCCACTGTGTGTGCACACAGTGGGCGCCGCGCGGTCCTCACTGTGTGTACACATAGGGGGTCCGCGTGGACCCAAAAAAATAATTCCCCTTTTTCTTTTTAATTTAGTTTTAAAAAAAATATATTATATATAAATATATATATATATATATATATATATATATATTTATATTTATATAAATTTATAATCATAGTTAAAAGGGTGAAAATATTCCAACATATATATATATATATATATATATATATATATATATATATATATATATATAAAAGATTTACATGCAACAATTTTAAATTAATATAACAAAGGAAAAGCATTAAGTTAATTCAGAAATATATATATATATATATATATATATATTAGTGTTTTTTTTTAATCAACACTAACTAAAAATACAATTTAGAAATGCATTTTAAGAAATACAATATGCTTCTCTAGAATAAAAAGATTCATTGATTTTTCCTCTAATAAAATATTTACATAAAACATCTTTTTTCTTTAAAATACTTAAGATCTTTCAGCATAAATAAACTCCTATTTTGCCACAAGTAAAATATAGATAAAATTTAAATGAAATCTATTTTTTTTTTTTTCCATAATACAAAGAGGCTTTTGCATGCAACTCAAAATAACTTTTCTTTTACTAAAAACCAGAAGTAGAAATAAAACAAGCTTTTCTTTTCTTTTTAACAACTCTAAGATATTCTACCAATTTACAGGATGTTTCTTTGTATAGCCACAACAATAAAACTTCAAGTCTATTTTCAAGAATTACAACTTGCTTCTCTTTTCTATGAATGAGGCATACTTCTATAACAAATTTAAACAAATATTTGCAACTGAATTTAAGTATCTTCAATAATAATTTTCTGTGTCTTTTTCATGGTTCCTATTCTCTTTCTCCTGACTTTCCTGCATAATAGAAAAACACAAATATGACCACGGAGTGCTCACCTCCCAGCCTAGGCTAACTGGTAGCCACCCTTGAGCTCAGAGAACCAATTCCTAGATGGGTAACAAACAGGCAAACACATAGAAAGCAAATGCATACAAATTTTCTAGACACATTCCCAACTTGGCTTTCACAGCACCACACTTTGGTGATGAACATTTTCAAAGGGTGGTAGTGGACCAATACCCTGAGGAGAACTGCAAGTATGAAATAAACAAGAAGCCACCTCATGGCACAATAATAATATCAAGAATCTCAACCCCTTATTCCTTATGCCCCCCAAAGGCATTCTAGCCTTATATCCCTCCTTATGACCCCCATTGCACAAACAGGCCATGCAGCAAGGGTCACACAAAGATCCCTTGTGATCGCTCTCAAAAGAGAGTCTCTCACTCGAGAGTTGTCACTGCTACCACCCTCAAGATCCTCTTCTCTCCCAAGAGTAAGAGGTCTTGAGAAAACTCCCAAAACACAAACAAATCATAATGCAAAAATACCAAAAGATTTTCTAACATAAACTTTCAAGAACACAGATTTCTTACACCAACAAACTTCCCGACATAAACAAGAAGAAGACATTAAAAAGAATAACTGAAACCAACCTTAATCTGCCCAAAGGTATTATGATATTTGATGAAGAGCTGCCCAATCTACGAATCTCTTTCCTTCTACCCTTAATCAATTTTTCTATTCCATAACATTATTTTCTTTTCAAATTTTCTTCTGTCTCCAAAAATGGAGAGTGGGTGATTACCCTCCAATTCTCAAAAATCTTGCTTAAGAAGCTCACTCTCAGAGTTCTCACAGGTTTCTAAAAACCAAAAAGGAAAGAAAGCAAAAATGCAAAAAGACTCTCATTCCAAAAGGAAAAATCTTGATTAGATTTAACTTCTAATTTTCAATTTTCGCTCAACTCAAAAAAGCCAATTTTTAAAGCGTTAAAAAGATCATTATAAAGTAGAAACTTGCCTAAAATTACCCCTAACCCCTAGGTATACCTTATGGGCTTTAGGAAACCCTATTAAACTACCCTTAGGTGTTCATTTAACCCATTTTAAACCCCTCTGAAGTTTATTTTCGGGTCAAACATAAGTTGACCACCCCAAATATTATATTCCCAAAGTATTTATGACAACACATTATTTTATTTAAGAAAACTAAAATTAAACACTTTCCCACCAAGAGACAAAATAAAACATTTAAATTTAAATCCACACATGTCAAGTGACACAAATAAAACACTTTTACAAAAATGAAACATGAAATTGTCTCTTGTGGTTTTTACACAATAAATTTAAATAACACTTAACACTCATGCAGCATATACTGTTACGAATAAAATACAACACAAACGGGGTGTTGTCTCTCCAAATAGACAAACCCTGGCTTACAAACATACATAAGTCTAGGTTTGATTCTCCGTAATTTTCCATGGTCACATGGTAAATTTCCTGCGCATCTCAATTTACACATTAGTACTTCCAAATATCCATATATAATATAATTCAATAATATAACAATACACATCATTACTTGCATACAATTTTCATCTGCACAGATCAAATACAACTTTTACCAAGCAATTTCACATAAGCAATTTCATCCCAATTCACATAAACTAACCATACATCATAGTTCTATATTCAGAGTACAGTCCTACAAATTCAATAACGACATCTATCATTGCAATATCATCCTATCTAACAATCATGTAGTGTTCTATCTCATAAAGCATGTAAGTAAATCATCAAATCATAGCAATGTTATCCAAATCCTGAAATCATATAAGTTCTAAGTCTCAAAAAGCATCAAAATAAAGTATCCATCATAGTCTAAATATAAAATCCATTGAATGTCAGACTGAGTCGAGGTGAGGCCTCACACTACCTTAGCTTTGAATATATTGAACTTGTCCAATGCTTCTGATTTGTCCTTCAGAAAGACAACCGACATCATCCTGGAATAATCATCAATTAGAAACATAAAGTATCTGTCACCTTGCACACTTCTAACATTTTTAGGTCCACATAGGTTAGTATGCATAAGATCTAGCAATCCATCAGATGTATATTGTTTTCGTTTGGAAGAAATCCTTTTTTGTTTACCCAACTGACATTCTTTACATACCAGATTAACAGGTTTAACAATCTTAGATAGATCTTTAACATCTTGTGTAGAACTTATCTTAATTATTGAATCAAAGTTAACATGACACATTCTCCTATGTCACAACCAGCTCTCATCTATCTGAGCTATCAAACAACTTTTCTCATCGGCATTCAAATGAAAAATGTTACCTTTGGTCTTAGTTCCAGATGCAATCTCTATACTAGAGGCATTTAGGATTCTGTATTTTCCATTCTTGAATTGTAGATAATAACCTTTATCAACCATCTGTCGAACACTCAATATATTATGCTTAAAAGTAAACATACAAGACATCATCTGTATTATGCTTAACATCATAATAAATAGAACCTCTCCCATGGATCACACATGCTTTGTCATCTTCAAATCTTACTATTCCACCATCATATCTTTCCATACTCACAAATTTTCTATTACCATCGGTTATATGATGTGAACAACTACTATCTATCCATTCATCTTTTTCCTCAACTTTAGCAGATAAATATTTCTCCTTAACAATGCGGCTGATATATTCAGTAGGTACAACTCCATCTTCCTTAATGGAAAGAAATACAACTTCATCCCCTTTAGATTCATCATCTGTAACACCTCCATCAACAACATAATAACAATTCTTTTGATTTCTCTACTTCCGGTTAGGCTTGTAAGGTTTGTCATACTTCTAATGATTCTCATATCTATAAATCCTATCATTCTTATCAAACTTATCATGCATATCATACCTCGAGGCATATAGAAGAAAAATGTCCTATCTTATTGCAAGAGAAACATTTCAAAGACAATTTTCCATCATACTTACCATCTCCTTTAAGCAATATTCGGGCAATAAATGCTTCAATCTCATCCAACTTGCTTTCTTGCTCTTCCATATCTCTTCTCTCTCTTTCATATTTGAATATTCTACACTCATCAGGATCATACTTCTGCTTTCTGAATACAGATATTGATGCTTTAAATGTTGTCTTAGCCTTTCCATGTGATTCTCCAAATTTGCAGAGCTCAAATGCATTAATCTTTCCAACCAACATATATCTCTTGTTATTGTAGTCACACTTTGGATCTCATCAATAGCAGCTACTTTGTGTTTATAAGTAGGAGACATTGATCTGATCACCTTAGTAACAATGTCATCTTCTTCAAGGGTTCCACTGCCACATGTGATACCTAGGCCAAGGTCATTCACCTTAGCTATGAAAGAGTGTATGCTCTCATCTTCTCCCATCTTCAACGTCTCATACTTTCCTTTCCAACTCTGCAACTTTCACTTGTTTATCTCCTTCATATAGGGTCTCAAGCTTCTCCAGATCTCATGTGCGGTCTAAATTCCCATTACATTTATCATCTCTGAATCAGTCAAGGCACTAAGAAATGCTTCCTTCCCTCAGATGTTACTTTCAACATCCTTAATCTTAGCAGAAGTAACCGGTCCATTCTGAGGAACTGAATAGACATCCTTAGTAATCTTCCAATGATCTTCTCCAAGACATCTCAAATGCACCTCCATCCACTTCTTCCACATACCATAGTTGCTTCCATCAAATCTCAAACAATCCTTGTTAAAGATAGTTGCTATCCCAGATCTCGTCAAGTGGTTAAGCCTCTTCCAAAGGATCTAGCTCTAATACCAATTATTGGCAAGAACAATTAAGGAAGATTGAGAGGGGCGGTCATGAATCAGTCTTCACTGGATTGAAAAAATTAATCATAGATACAAGTTTGATTAACTATAGTAATAACAAAGATAACTAAATTTAAAGAAAAACACAAAACAACAAGATTTTGACGTGGAAAATGTGGTTAAGGGGAAAACCACGGTGGGGACCTACCCACAGTAAGATGATACTCTGTTGTAGTATGTATAAATGTTACAACAGGGAATGCACATGTATTCAGGCACACTGCCTACAACTCACTGCTCGAAAGATAATGACTTGGAAGGCTACAACTATCAGGGAAGTCTCACTGACTTACAACAAGATTTGAACTACAATACAAAAGAAATGCACTGCAATAATAGTATCTCCAAATTCCTGATGATAGTTTCGGTTAAGCACAATTGTCTCCTCTGCAACACCAATCTCTCCTCAATCAAAATACTGAAAGATGAATCAGTTGATCACACATACACCACTCTTTGATAATGCAGACACAACCTCTAACACCAAATTACATGACAATATCACCTATATATACAAATCATCAACCTTGACAACAAGGTCGACTAAACCCTCAACTCACAAATACAAAATTACATCACATGAGAAAAAGATCAACCACCAGACCAATATAATTATTTACATGACATAAAATGGACCTAATTCAAATTCCCAAATTAAGAACTCCACCGAAAATCATGCCAAGATCAACCACAACATGCTACACCACCAGAAAAACCGCATAACACAAAAATCATCGCCGGTTCATGAAAACCACCAATAACTTGCGCAATGATTAATGCAAATCACCAAAACAAATAGAAAACAAATAGGGAATACCGAACTAGTATGTTACAATCATCAAAAATAGTTGCACCAACACCACTTTTCAAATCTTCATTTGTTAGTTCGTCTGAAAACTCAAGAACACAACAAATCAGCAATTGTCACGAAGAAATATAACTTGTGGAGCCCCAAATCATGATCCATCTGAAATGAAGATACATGAGACCATCTCAAATAATATACTAAATTTATAGATCACGATCTAATCACACTGAAATATATCGGAGGAAATATCGAACTCTGCACAACAAAAATAAAATTGCAAACCGGATTATAGGATCTTTCCAATCTACAATCACCAGAGTAAATCACATGAATATGTTGACATCAATGACAACAACAAATCCAAGCAGCAGCAATGTCCAACAAGGACAAACTATATATTTAATTACATTATAGGAATCTATATAAGGACCTTTCCAGATCGAAGATATGATCAAGGGTACCTTACAATTATTGAAAGAAGTTGAGTGTTTATTAAAATACCAATCCATTGATCAGTAGGTTTTAATGTCATGGATTGACACTTTATTCTATTTAATTCAATTGTCTTCTTCAGTTTCTAGTTCATCATGTTCTACAATAGCAAGATAGTTGGAGATGAGGCACATCTAAAGGATAGCTCATGTATCAACATCTACAAACAAGAATTCAGTTATATTTGCATTTCCCTCTCAAAGGTGCAAATATATTTTGTTAAATCTAAAATTAAAGATACCTTCAGGTATATACCTTTGTAATCAATGAAATTTTTGACATGTATATCAATGATTCTAAGCCTATTTTCTCCCTTGCCATCTATAAAAGGAAATTCAAGATCATTGATATGGTGTTTTGTTCATAATTTTTTACTAAGTGGGTAGAATAGAAGTATCTAAGTCTTTGGTAATAGAAACTCTTTGCAGAATTATGAATTCATAAAATTGTATGAACTATTTTGTAGAATAAATGAAGAATACTCTAGATTTGTCTCCTTATTTGTGTATTTGTGTCAAATGAATTGAAATGTTCAAGATGTTTTTATTTCCCTTTACAATTTGAATGTGAATGTGAATGTGTGACATGTTTATACGATTCTTATAAGAAAATGATTAAATTTTGTGGTCATGTTACTGTGATGTGAGAATGCAAATAAGTGATTTTTAAGTAGAATTCTTAGTGTACTGCTGAGAAATGTTTATATCATGTATAAGTCTTGAGATTAAATGGTTAGATCATATTTTGGTTTCATGAATATATGAATATTTTATTAGTTGACTTATATTAACCTTGGATTTAGGCACATCTCCTCTGTGAATTTTATTTCATTTCAATAACCGTCCTTTTCATCAACATTCATTTTACATTTTTTTTGTTCTAGGAGTAGGATGCAACTAGAATTCATTATCAATCTAGCTAAATAGTAGAAATAATTGTGGATGTAGCCAATTATGAGGAAAATGTAAGAGCCATGGTGATGTTTGATTGACGATTATCTTCTATATCATTTTAATTGTTTACTATTGTCTTGCTTTGCCAATATTGTAAATGTTTACCCACCTTGGTCTAGCAGAGCCAAAAGTGCAAGTGATTTATCAATCTTTCATTGATGTCACATTAGTTCACCTCTGATCTATATTTTTGTTGATAAAAAATAGGCTAATTATGAGGAATAATTAGGTAATTAGTTGGAAACACCAAAATAGTAATTATATTTTAATTTCTATAATAAAATAAATTTTGACTTAAAACTTAAATTAAATGTTTAGATTGAAAGAAAAAGGGAGACAAACTTTATTTTGATTACTAATTTCATGCCAATAATTTAAGGATAACATGTGTCCTTGGAAAGTTTTGTTAAGGGAATGTAATTTGACTTTTATCTCTACCTCTATCTCTTTTCCCTGTCTATATCTCCTTACTATTATAGATGTTGTGTGCTTTGTTGTCATTGATTTCAAACAATGTGGTCTGGATATGTTCTAGTCTTTACATCTATTGTATAGGATTTAGTGTTGAAGTATTTAATTGAAGTATCTATAGTTTTTCTTTTGTATCGGTTGATATGATTATGTTTGTACTAGAGGTTGTTATGATTGGTTTTGGTGGATTGGGAATATACACATTGCATTGGTAGTTGTTCCTATAATGTCTGCTAAAATTCCCGAGAGAAAATAACTAATCTAACTAACAAATAGAGATTTAAATAATCTTTTTTTAAAACATATACTAATGCAAAATAGATAACTCAATAGACAAGTACAAATATCCATAAATCTATTTGGTACACAATTAATCTACATTATGAACAAACTAACATGTAACACAATAAAAAATAAACATTACAAGTCAAAATATAACGTTCTCCCTAGGGTATCTCAATGCCATTACTTATTTAACATAACATATCATCATCTCTACCATTTATCATATTAAATCCTAATTAACATATCTTTTCCGATATTACTCTATTACAATGCATAAGAATAATCCATTTACTTCAATCATCATGAATGCAACCTACCATTATCCAAATTCCACTAATTATTTTAAGTTCATTTTAAACGCACCAACATTAAGTGTTCCTAATCCCTTTTATTCATCATCATTTTATCATTACTGAAAATCCTACAACATGCCTAATCTTCCTCACTAGAATGATCATGCATACATCATATCACCAAAACATATTCTTAGCCAAGAGATAAGCACAAATAAGAAGTAATTTGATTCCCATTTAAAGAGCATAAACAATCCATGTATCCAAATATAATCAAACGACATCTTTAATTTAAACCATAAAACCCTTTTCCTTTATCTCTTTTAATCCATATCCAAGTTACGTAATAAACTCAGTAATGATTATAACCATAAGACCCATCACATGGTAGAGTTGCAAGATCACTTACATCATTACATAGCCTTAATCAATAGTTAAATTTTCCTTCCAATCTCATTATTACATTTCCATATGAATTACATTAGATTAATCTGCTACAATAATCATTCGTATGTTAAAGACATATAAATCCACATCCATGCACATATTAATCCTACAAAGGAAATTCCCTATGAAAGAAGACATCAAACCACCTAACTATGTCGAATGAAATGAACTGCCCCCCTTGCTAGGACATGACACAAGGTGCCACACACACTCTAGACCTAGGTTGACACCTAACAACCAAAGAGACTATAACAACACAAATCCTCAACATAAGGAAATAACGCACAACCAATAAACCAACTCACATTACAAGGCTAATCATAAATCATAGAAGCTCCCAAAGGCCTAACAACAATCAAGGCATAAGGAACAAGGACACATGTAGGGAAAGAGTGCCATCACACATTGGGGTGAACTCACAATAAGGGTTCCCACTTTTTTGCCACTTTTGACACTGAGACATGAACAATTTTAAAATAATCTTCAACATCCGACAACTATAACTTTTAAACTATTAAGAATTTGAAGATGATGTAAATTAGTGATTTGTAGCATTTTGTCTGAAAATTATATATATATTTTTTTCAAATTTTTTTGAAGGACTTTTTTATATTTTTCCATCTCCCTCGAAAAGTATTTTTTTTATAACAAACTACATTTTTTAAGAGTGATGTGCCTCCCGAAACACTTTAATTTTTTTCTATAAATGATAAAAACTCAATTCTTTCGAATTTTGGTTTGTAACATCAATATCCAAGGCTTGCAGTTGGTTTAATAGTGATATGTTCAATATTTTTCATTTTATTAAGTTTTGAAGTCCGACTAGTCATAACTTAGACATAGCTTTAAGTTTGAACACATAACTTGTTCTATATATATCGAGTTCAATTTTATTTTTTTTGTTAGAAAGAAGACATCAGTACTTGGGACTTAGATATTTTTTCAGAATTTTTTTGAATTAGTTTCTTATTTTTCCCAATGCGTTGAACAGAGAAGTTCATGTTCGGTGAAAAACTTATGTTTGGTAAAATAAAAAAAACAAGTTCATAATAAACTGAATATGTAATAAAATTATAGTCATTTGAAATCTTGCTTCAAGGACTACAATACTACATTTTGGGTTGTCAAGATCATTCCATTTGCGCCTTCAACCAGAAGTTTGAAGGCAAAAAATCTGCAAAAAAATGTAGAAAGCTTCAGAGAAGTGTTAAAAAAGGGGTTTGAATGAAGGGGGGTTCAAGCGAACCCCCCATTTTTAGGGGGTTCGAATGAAGGGGGGTTCGATTGAACCCCCCCAATATAATTGAAAAAAGACATAAACAAGCATTAAAGGTGCCTCGCTCGAAAGAGGGGGTTCGAGCGAAGTGGGGGCTTTGCTCGAACCCCCCCTAAACAAAATTGTTCACTTTCGCCAATTTCCTTCGTTGGTAAAAGTGGGAACCATTAATGTGGGATAGCCCCATGCTATCCTCACATAGGAAGGAATAATGTCACACCTTGATAGACATGTCACTACATGCTATCTTCACAAAGAGGGGATAATCTAAATCCTGATAGACATGTGGATCCATCTCAACCTATAAGATAATCAAGGGAGATTGACTTGCCATCTCTATGGTCTTCCTAAGCTCATCCCGACTCTCCACTCAAGGGCTATGAGGTGGGGCACCAAATCCAATTCATTATCTTGTTTAGGTGAGTCCTAATTACCCAACCCAACTAATTAATTATTATGGTTGTCACTTATTTAGATCAATGAAAACCTCCAACGTGTTCCTGGTGGTCTAGACTACAAGAATCCTTACAAGTAACCACTTGATAGCCTATTCTCTCATAACTCAACCATTACGTTGAAGCCCACTCTCCCTAACCATGTTCCAAGACCTTTAGGGTAGACACAAAACATAACAACAATAGGGAGTCTCAATAACAAAATCAAGTAAGTATCCATAAAACATATATAATCAAAACAATAACTAAATGCCAACTTATAAACAAGAGCCTAACCATATGTCAAATTCAAACAAAATAACAAATCAAGGTATAAATCCATCTTTCTTAGCCAAGCCTAAATAAATCCTCAACAACAATCTTGCTAGAGCTGTACATTCATCCTCTACATCAAGGAAATCTACCTCTTTCTAGAGCTAGAATATATATAAACATCTCCCAACATAAAGACATAATACATCTTCCCAGAGCTCAAAATAATAACAAAATAGCCAAATATGATCAATAATTGACTCTGAGATACACAAGAACATCAACAAATGCCTCTGGTATGAAAATCAAACTCATTAACTAAGTTATATTTGTAAAAGTTGACCTAGAATAATTCATGGGGTAGTTCAACGCTTCCACTAAATAGAGTAGTGCATTTTACAAGTGTTTTAGTGCCTTTGTAATTTATAGTAATGCTTTTTTTACATAGAAAATGAGCGTATTAAAAAACTATATTAGTGCCTCTATTGTTCAGAATAGGGCTTATGGATAGAACAACAATCCATCTAATATAAACATTAACGCATACACATAATGAATTATAACTTTCACTTCTTTGGCACACACGAAAAGGGTATTAGCACATTTATTGCACACTCAGTGATGAAAGATAGAAATTATGTCAAAGATAAAAAAATTAACAAGACTTAGAAAATTGACCAAATTTTCTCAAAATGGAACACAATAGCCACATTAAACAAAGGATACTTAGCAAATATCAAATGGGAATCCTGGCACAAGACAATGTTCCTCAGAACACATATGGGGCTACTGATAGAATAAAGAGAATTGGCATTCCAACAAAAGAGATGTATAACTTTGACTGGGTATCATCAACCCATACACATAGAAAGGAAAAGAAAATCCAGTCCTCAATTCCCAGAGCAAATGGAGATCTACAATAACTTCAAGAGACACAGAGAACCTCAACCAAAATCCAAAATCAAGCTCCAAAGAAAACTTAGAATTTCCAATAGTGCAAGTAATTTCTTAGAAAGCCAACCTCGACAATTGCACATGAAGGTAAATAAATAATAATTCATCTAAAAGATATGCAACAAAAACAACCAATCAAAATATTCCAATAAACTATATCACTTACCTACCATGCATAGTTACGAGGTAAATAATATGAAATACTATTATTTACCTATCCTCACAAAATCAACCAGCAGGACCAAAGGGTAGGTAACAAATATATTATATTGATTAACCAAATAGTAACAAAGGAAATAATAAATAAAAATCCATCTCCAACAACTTTCCATTGAGATGAAGAAATGCTCAAACCTGTGGAACCAGGTGGAGTTAATGTCTGGTACCTACAATCCTACAACCACCAATAACCACGACACAACATATAAAATAATATATCATAAATAATTAGGCAAGTGATAGATCATCACAACATCGTATCATGATCACAATGAGTGGTATGACATCGTCTCTATCACGAATACAATAGTAAGACAGTCACAAACATCATAGAAACATCTCATCAAATGTATTCGTGAAATGGGGTTAGTATAATTAAGATGCCATCATAAACCATGAGTACACATAAGACAAAAATGTAAATCTATCATCATAATATCCAATCTATGTCATCATCCATGAGAGTCATCAAATATCATGTGTCCATATAACTGTTTATCATCGTGAAAATAGCATCTGAGATGTAAAAATAGTCATAAGCATAAATCAAAAGATCATCATAGAATCTAAGAAAGTCTAATAATACATAAGTCAAATAGGTGAATCAAGGAGGTATTGTAGCGTCCTAAAATTGTGACACTTGCAATTTCGACTACATTTGGGTCTTCACGATGGCGGCGCAACACTGAACCTGAATGGAGACCTCGAAACTTGTTCATGACATCAAAAACTGCATTTTTCAGCACCCTGGCCTGATCCTCCTTGCACCCTGCTGTCCCTGGAGGTGGGACCATGGCGCCCAGCGCCCTGGTCCTTCAGGACTAGGGCGCCCAGTGCCCTGGTCCCCCAAGACCATGGCGCCCAGCGCCCTGGTCCCTGGCCCTATTTTAGGCCCGGTCTCTTTTGGGGCTTCAGGTCTTTAAGTTTGCAAATTGGAAAATAACCTTCCTAGGTCGGCCTGAGGTCGGAAAAATCAGTCTTTTAACCCTAATTGACAAGTATATAAACTACATTTCCTCTCCCATTTTGGTAAGATGGAAAAAAAGGCGGAAACGATATTCAAGCATTCAAGCATTCAAGCATTCCTTCAAGCAATTGATCGTTCTAAGTCTCCATTCAAGGCTAAGTGTTGCATTCAAGACAAGGATTCAACCATTGAAGAGGAGATCACTTACAACTTACAACATACAACAACATTTACACCTTCACATGTAAGAATACAAACATTCTTACAACAAGGTATCAGTACTTGTTTACATTACTGTAGCGTCCTAAAATTGCGACACTTGCAATTTCGACTGCATTTCGGTCTTCACGATGGCAACACAACACGCAACCTGAATGGAGACCCCGAAACCTGATTATGACACCAAAAACTGCATTTTCTTGCACCCTGGCCTGAACCTCCTTTGCACCCTGCTGTCCCGGGAGGTGGGACCAGAGCGCCCGGACCAGGGCGCCCAGCGCCCTGGTCCCCTAGGACCATGGCGCCCAGCGCCCTAGTACCTGGGTCCTATTTTGGGCCCAGTCTCTTTTGGACTTCGGGTCTTTATGTTTGCAAATTGGAAAATTATCTTTCCTGGTCAGCCTAAGGTCGGGAAAATCAGTCTATCAGCCCTAAATGACAAGTATATAAACTACATTTTCCTCTTTCATTCGACATGATGGAAAAAGCGTGGAAATTATACTCAAGCATTCAAGCATTCAAGCATTCCTTCAAGCAATTGATCATTTCAAGTCTCCATTCAAGGCTAAGTGTTGCATTCAAGACAAGGATTCAACCATTGAAGAGGAGATCACATACTACATGCTATAACATACAACATACAACATCTATACCTTCGCACATAAGGATACAAACATCCTTACAACAAGGTATTAGTACTTGTTTTACATTACAGACATTTACATTTACAACACTTGCTCATTTCTTGGTTAATTCCAAAACCGGGGTTTGACCTAAAGGCAAACCCCTAATCCCTAACCCCCCAATCGTCTTCGCTTTTCTGTGTGTAGGTTGCAGGTACGCGGCTGAAATTGAAGATCTGGAATCCTTGTGCAGAGACGAACAAATCCCCCTTCGTTTCACGGATTTTTCGGAGGACCGTGGTGCTCGGGCGCCATCGTCTCGACAACTTTTGCTCAAATTTGCAGGACAGTGCCGTATCGACATTTTACTGCTAATTCCAGGTCCGCAGCTTCATCCTATATCCCTATCTCAGTTTATAAGCGAATCTTTGTCACTTTCTATGCATTCCTAGCTTAATTCTTCTATGCACATTCTTTACAAAAGAGGGTAGCCTTGCTTTCTTAACCCTTGAAACACATTTAGCATCCAATCTTGCATTGTGTGGGATTGGATCTTGTGGGTTTCAACCCCTCTTTTGAATGTAAAGTCTCTCCCCTAAGTGAAAACCATCAACCCTAGTGAATCTCCCTTCTCTCTCCTTGGAGTTGGAAGAGGGGAGAGCAACTAGGGTTCGATCACGATTTTCCGCTTTACATTTTGGTGAACCCGACGTGAACATCCTTTCTAATTATTCATGCTTAGATCTGAAAATTGATTCCTTGATTACATTTCCATGTTTGATCTTTTGCAAAATTTTAGAGGTGATTGCATAAAAACCCTAAAATTTCTTTTTAGTAATTGAACTTGTGAAATGCTTAATTGTTAATGTTTGTTTCAAATCTGCCCTTCTATTACAAATTATCAATTCATGTCTGTGCTTTAATTTTGAAAATTAAGTGGTTAAGTGTCAAAACCCTAATTTTTGAAACCCTCTTGATTCAACCTTTGTCCGACAATTTGACCGATCAAAACATCTCCAAATCAGCTGTAACTTTGGATTCCGCAATAAAATCACAATATCTTTCATCCCTGAAAATTTGGAAAAAAGTTGCGAGGACCGTGTGCACTCCGAGCGCCATCGTCCCCGACATTTTTTCCGAAATTTTGGGAGCAAGATCTTACTGTATTTTCCTGCTAAAATCCAGAATTTTGGCTGATTTTGTCAAGTATAACACTTTCAAAATTACAGTCAAAGTTGGTCTTGTGATTGCTTGGATTAAGGTTTCTAATCATTCAAAAATCATCAAAATTGAAATTTTGTGTCAAAATTGTGTTCTTACTGCCCTAAATCTGAAAAGTGTGTTTGCATTCATTCGAAATTTTAGTGCTTTATTCAAATTCTTGCAATTTGTGACTTTTGAAATTAAGTGCTTAATTACAACAACTTTAATTTCCGCTTTCAAAATTGAATTTTGCATGAAATTGAGTCAATTTTTAAATTTCAAAATTTGCATTGCTTTTGACATTCCCTCTAAAATCATAAAATTCAAAATTTCAGTTTCCCTCTCTTTTTCAAAATTCAAATTTTTGCATTTTTCGACAATCTTGGTAGGGTTCAATTTTGAGATTGCAACTTTAATTTGGCCTATCTACAGATCATAAAGTCACTCAATTTTTTCAGATTAGCTCTAAAATCATCATAACTTTCATCCCTGCGAATTTCGAAAAAAGTTGCTGGGACCGTGTGCACTCCGAAGCGCCACGGTCCCTGACATTTTTTTTGAAATTTCGGGAGATTGTCCTGATTGTATTTAATAGCTTAAATCCAGAAGATTGGCTGATTTTACTGAAAATTGCTACCTCTAAATTCAAAACTTTCTCTCTCTCTCTAGTGCATGAGTTTTACAACAATAAGCCCTACTTACACTATTCCCGTTAGACGAAGCCGTAGAATTAAGTCTTTCTGAGGTTTAATTACCGAGGAGATGGAACCTAATTTGAATAGCCTTTTTAACGAGGACATGGGTAATTCCTCTAATCCTCCTAATGATGAAGAAGCTCTCCATGAGGTTTCTGATGAACAACTTTCAAAATTGGATAACCAATTTGACGATTTTCGACAATGGATGTCTCAAGAATACCCCGATAGTCAAGCTCTTCCTTTAATTGAGGGTCTAAAACGTATGCTTCAAAGTGATAAGAATGGAATTGATATTTTGCATGGTATTGCACACATTGTGGGTTCGAATGTGATGCCTATGAAGAGTTGTGCTGAAAATTTGGGTTATACACAACCTCCTACTCAAGTCAATCATTCTATTCCTTTGATGACTTCTATTGCTAGCATACCTACCTTTACATCAAACATAATGGCTACTTCTACACAAGACATTCCTCCTGTGATCACCAGTCATGGGGGCAATCCTTCCTCTTCAATTAACCCTCTTCCTTCATTCAACCCGATTTCTTCATTCGTTCCTTCAATGAGTGTCCCTATTATATCTCCACAAATGAACATGACGCAAGGGGGCAATTCATTTAACCATTCTATTCCTCCTTGTAGTGTTCCTCCTGTCCAATCATCCCCTATGACTAACTATCATAGAGTCCCACCACCTTACTCTTTACCTTCTTTCAATAACATAACACCTCCATCCCAATCTAACACATCTAATATGAATTCTTCGACTGAAGCGACCATTAACAATCTTGCACAAACTGTCTCTTCTTTACAGCAACAAATTGCCTCTATGAATCAATCTAAGTTTAGTGTGCCCACATTTGATGTTGCGAGCCCACTTTCTCTTGACATTGTTCGAGCTATCCCTCCTAAACATGTTGAAATCCCGCATTTGGAGCTTTATAACGGTAAAGGTGATCCTCTAACACATGTTAAGACATTTCAAACAATATGTACTGATTTTGCTTATGACCAAAGGTTGCTTGCAAAACTGTTTACTAGAACATTAAGAGACAAAGCCCTACAATGGTATTGCTCGTCGCCTTCTTATTCTATTACTTCTTTCGAACAACTTGCAAACGCTTTCATTCAACAATTTCAAAACAATATAAGTCCTAAAGTTACTTTGATTGATTTAATGCATTGTAAACAAGGTGTTAAGGAAAAAGTGACTGATTTCATTGGTAGATATAAGCATTTGTATGCTCAAATTTCTTTTCCAGTGCCTGACAATGATATTCAAAGAATCTTTATTTCTAATTTGCAAAAAGATATTCGAGACAAACTCCTGTTTTCTGAGTTTACTTCTTTCCAACAGTTGTGTGCAACTCTTCACAATTATCAACTGACTGTGAGTCAAATGGAACAATCACATCCTATGGCTCCGAGTGATAAGGGTGATAGCAGTCAACAACCATTTGGGAAGTTTAAACCGAACAGAGATTCCATTAAATTCAATGAAAACATCATCAACAACAATGTGAATGCAGCATCAGGTGTGCCTCCTATTTCTAAATTTTTCAAGAAAGAAAGAAAGTATACTCCTTTGAATGAATCATTGCATAGTATTATGAATAAGTTATTGGAACAAAATGTGCTTACTCTTCCTCCTATAAGACAAATTGATCCTGCAAAGATTACTTCACCTTATTTTGATAACAAAGCTTTTTGTCAATTTCATATTCAGCCTGGGCATGATACTGAAAAATGTTTTTGTTTAAAGGGTAAAATTCAAGATTTGATTGATAATAATACTATTTCTGTTTCTGGAGTGAATGATAAAGGCAATACATCTGTAGCTCCTCCTAATCCATTACCTTCTCATACCTCTAATGCAATTGAGGCTAATGATTCCCCTCTTTCATCTGATGGTCTTGTGTCTATGACTCCGAATGTGATTAACTTTGTAGAGCAACAAGAAAACCCTAAAGAACCTTCCATCACATTTGATTCCAGTGAAACCATTAGGTCACCTGATGGTCCTTTATATATAGTTGCAAAAGTCAAGAATACACCTTGCCGTGGAGTGCTTATTGATCCTTCATGCATGGTTAATGTTATTACTGAAGAATTTCTTTTTACTTTGCAATTGAATCAAGTGATATATGACAAAACATATGTGATTGTGAAATTATTTGATGCATTTTCTTCTCCTGCAATTGGTTCTATTACATTGCCTATTGAGGTCCATAACAAATCCCTTGATGTGAACTTTGCTATTATTCCATCTTCCGAACAATTTCGTGTGAAGCTTGGCTATCCTTGGCTATCTTCCATGAAAGCTATTTCTTCTCCTATTCATAAGTGTTTGAAATTTCCCCATAATGGTGAAGTTGTTACTGTCAATCATAGTCTCTTTAAACCAGCTGAAAGAACTTCTAGCGTTCCTCTTGATTACTTTTGGCCTAAACAATTCCAATCTCTTCCTCCGCGAAGTGATCATCTTTTCAAATCTTATCAAAAGTGGAAAACAGATATGATCCTATCTCTAAGTGAACCTAGAACACCTAAACTTGATATTCCTATCATTCTTGAGAAGGAAGTTCTTCCTTTGAAAGATAAGACTAATGTCTTTCCTCAAGAAGATTCCCAACCCATTCCCATGGATGTGACTATGTCTATGCCTAATAAACCTTCTAAAAGCAGACCTATACCTCCTCGTCATGATGGACTTGGTCTTCTTCCTAAACCAAATATTCCTCCTTTGTATGGAGCAGTCCCTCCTCCTTCTTTTTATAGAGAGAAGAGACCTTCTTCTTCTCCTATTATCCAGCCTAAGAGACCACAACCTAAACACCCAAGTGATAAGGATGAGAACATTCCTCCTCCTCAATCTTCTCAACTTCCTACTAAGACTAGACGAAATCGTTCTGCACGTGAACGCCAGCGAAAGCGTCGTCTTAGGGCTCAAGCAGCTGCTTCTCAAACTTCCCCATCTCCAAAAACACCTTCAGCTAGCATTATTCCATTTTCTCCTCAGCCGGAAATTGAGCCAAAATCTCCTAAACATAAGATGCATGATGGTCTTGATCCTGTGCGAGTTAAGGATCCTATTTTTATAAATCTTGATGATGATATAGATGAAAATGTTATTCATGATGAAAATGTTACTTCTTTTCATTCTGATAGTGAATATGAATATGTTGATGTTGATAACCATTTATCTAACGAATTTTCTAAAGTACTGATCCTAGGTCCTAGACAAGAACAACGTGGCTTGGGACACGAACATAGCCCTTGTTTGGATCTTGTGATAGCTCCATCTGCTGTGTTGGATGTTCCTCCTCTAGTGTGTTCCCTACCTTCCCGAAACATTGATCAGCAAGATCGGGGGGTAGATGACGTGCTAGACTAGTTCATTAGCATAGCAGATTCTTTCCTCCTCTCTTTTGTTACTTCTTCTATGTGTTATTCTCATTCTTCTATTTGTTGTCCTTAGTGTTTTCTACTTGAGGATGATGCAAAACATTGAGATCTCTTTTGGTCTCTCTCATGTTGACTCAAAAGACACATGTGTTCCCTTCTTCTAGGTGACCTTCCTTGATTGGGGAATGAAGAACAATTATGCATACATACTTATGATATATATACATGAATTATCATACAACATACTGACCCCGAGGAGAGCGAAGTCACCTCGTGCTTTGTGTTTTGTGTCTATTATCCTTGGGTTTATCTCACACTTGGGGGCTAAATCTTTGTGATAACGTGCTCCTTTCCTTTCTCATTTCTTATGTGTATCACTACGTTAAAACAATCACCCCCGTTGAGGCGTGTGCGATCGCTTTAACGTAGGGGGGCATACACCCTGTCTATCTCTTCAGGATACTTGAAAATTTCTTGGCGAACTTAGCTTTGCCTTGAAAATTTTTGGTATTTCTTTTACATGACTCATATTGAGGGAACCTTACTACTGACAGTCATGGTTCTCCCTCGTGATCTTCCCTTTTACTTTGTCAATCGAAGTCGTAAGATCCTTAGTCCACTGGGGGCTTGGTGTATCTTGCCTCCTTGACGTGGTGAAAGTCTTTCAATGTTGTTTCCTTGTACTTTACCGGAAGTATGAGCGTACGCTTATACTCTCGCTAAAGTGGGGGCTAAATGTAGCGTCCTAAAATTGTGACACTTGCAATTTCGACTGCATTTCGGTCTTCACGATGGCGACGCAACACGCAACCTGAATGGAGACCCCGAAACCTGATTATGACACCAAAAACTGCATTTTCTTGCACCCTGGCCTGAACCTCCTTTGCACCCTGCTGTCCCGGGAGGTGGGACCAGAGCGCCCAGCGCCCTGGTCCCCCAGGACCATGGCGCCCAGCGCCCTGGTCCCCCAGGACCATGGCGCCCAGCGCCCTGGTCCCCCAGGACCATGGCGCCCAACGCCCTGGTCCCTGGGTCCTATTTTGGGCTCGGTCTCTTTTGGACTTCGGGTCTTTATGTTTGCAAATTGGAAAATTATCTTTCCTGGTCGGCCTAAGGTCGGGAAAATCAGTCTATCAGCCCTAAATGACAAGTATATAAACTACATTTTCCTCTTTCATTCGACATGATGGAAAAAGCGTGGAAATTATACTCAAGCATTCCTTCAAGCAATTGATCATTTCAAGTCTCCATTCAAGGCTAAGTGTTGCATTCAAGACAAGGATTCAACCATTGAAGAGGAGATCACATACTACATGCTATAACATACAACATACAACATCTATACCTTCGCACATAAGGATACAAACATCCTTACAACAAGGTATTAGTACTTGTTTTACATTATAGACATTTACATTTACAGCACTTGCTCATTTCTTGGTTAATTCCAAAACCGGGGTTTGACCTAAAGGCAAACCCCTAATCCCTAACCCCCCAATCGTCTTCGCTTTTTTGTGTGTAGGTTGTAGGTATGCGGCTGAAATTGAAGATCTGGAATCCTTGTGCAGAGACGAATAGATCCCCCTTCGTTTCACGGATTTTTCGGAGGACCGTGGCGCTCGGGCGCCATCGTCCTGACAACTTTTGCTCAAATTTGCAGGACAGCGCCGTATCGACATTTTACTGCTAATTCCAGGTCCGTAGCTTCATCCTATATCCCTATCTCAGTTTATAAGCGAATCTTTGTCACTTTCTATGCATTCCTAGCTTAATTCTTCTATGCACATTCTTTACAAAAGAGGGTAGCCTTTCTTTCTTAACCCTTGAAACACATTTAGCATCCAATCTTGCATTGTGTGGGATTGGATCTTGTGGGTTTCAACCCCTCTTTTGAATGTAAAGTCTCTCCCCTAAGTGAAAACCATCAACCCTAGTGAATCTCCCTTCTCTCTCCTTGGAGTTGGAAGAGGGGAGAGCAACTAGGGTTCGATCGCGATTTTCCGCTTTACAATTACAAACATTTACATTTACAACATTCTCATTTCTTGATTAATTCCAAAACTGGGGTTTGACCTAAAGGCAAACCCCTAATCCCTAACCCCCCAATCATCCTCTCTTTTCTGTGTGTAGGTTGCAGGTACGCGGCTGTAATTGAAGATCTGGAACCCTTGTGCAGAGATGAACAGATCCCCCTTCTTTTCGCGGATTTTTTGGAGGACCGTGTGCACGCCGGGCGCCATCGTCCTATCAACTTTCGTCCAAATTTGCAGAACAACATCATCTCGACATTTTACTGCTAATTCCAGGTTCGCAGCTTCATCCCGTATCCCTATCTCTGTTTATAAGCGAATCTTTCTTGATTCTACATACATTCCTAGTTCAATCTTCTATCTACATTCTTTACAAAAGAGGGTATCCTTGATGTCTCAACCCTTGAAACTCATTTAGAATCCAATCTTACATTGTGTGGGATTGGATCTTATGGGTTTCAACCCCTCTTTTGAATGTAAAGTCTCCCCTAATTGAAAACCGTTAATCCTAGTGACCCCCTTTCTCCTTGGAGTGGGGGAGAACACCTAGGGTTCGATTTTCCGCTTTACATTTTGGTGAACCCAACGTAAACATCCTTTCTGATTATTCATGGTTAGATCTGAAAATTGGATGCCTTGATTACATTTCCATGTTTGATATTTTGCAAAGTTTAGAGGTTAATTGCATAAAAACCCTAAATTTTCTTTTTAATAATTGAGCTTGCGAAATGTTTAATTGTTAATGCTTGTTTCAGATCTACCCTTCTACTGCAAATTATCAAATCATATCTATGCTTTAATTTTGAAAATTAAGTGGTTAAGTGTCAAAACCCTAATTTTTAAAACCCTCTTGATTCAGCCTTTGACTGATGATTTCACTAATCAAAACACCTCCAAATCGGCTGTAACTTTGGATTCTGCAACAAAATCATAATATCTCTCATCCCTGAAAATTTGGAAAAAAGTTACGAGGACCGTGTGCACCCCGAGCGCCATCGTCCCCGACATTTTTTTCAAAATTTCGGGAGTTAGATCTTACTGTATTTTTCTGCTAAAATCCAGAATTTTGGCTGATTTCATCAATTCTAACACTTTCAAAATTAAAGTCAAAGTTGGTCTAGGGATTGCTTGGATTAAGGCTTCTAATCATTCAAAAATTGTTGAAACTGAAATTCATGTCAAAATTGTGCTTCTTACTATCCTAAATCTGAAAAGTGTGTTGGCATTCATTTGAAATTTCAGTGCTTTATTCAAATTTTTGCAATTTGTGACTTTTGAAATTAAATGTTTAATTGCAACAACCTTGATTTCCACTTTCAAAATTGAATTTTGCATGAAATTGAGTCAATTTTTAGATTTCAAAACCTGCATTGCTTTTAGTATTCCTTATAAAATCATAAAATTCAAAATTTCAGTTTCCCTCTCTTTTTCAAAATTCAAATTTTGCATTTTTCAACAATCTTGGTAGGGTTCAATTTTGAGATTGCAACTTTAATTTGGCCTATCTACAGATCTTAAAATCACTCAATTTTTTTAGGTTAGCTGTAAAATCATCATAACTTTCATCCCTGAAAATTTCGAAAAAAGTTGTGAGGACCGTGTGCATTCCGTTCGCCATGGTCCCCGACATTTTTTCCGAAATTTTGGGAGATTGTCCTGATTGTATTTAACAGCTTAAATATAGGAGATTGGCTGATTTTACTGAAATTTACTACCTCTAAAATTCAAAATCTTCTCTCTCTCTTTATTGCATGAGTTTTACAACAATAAGCCCTACTTACACTATTCCCGTTAAACGAAGCCTTAGAATTAAGTCTTTCCAAGGTTTAATTACTAAGGAGATGGAACCTAATTTGAATGACCTTTTTAACGAGGACATGGGTAATTCCTCTAATCCTCTTAATGATGAAGAAGCTCTCCATGAGGTTTCTAAAGAACAACTTTCAAAATTAGATAACCAATTTGATGATTTTCGACAATGGATGTCTCAAGAATACCTCGATAGTCAAGCTCTTCCTTTAATTGAGGGTCTAAAACGTATGCTTCAAAGTGATAAGAATGGAATTGATATTTTGCATGGTATTGCACACATTGTGGATTCAAATGTGATGCCTATGAAGGGTTGTGCTGAAACTTTGGGTTATACACAACCTCCTACTCAAGACAATCATTCTATTCCTTTGACAACTTCTATTGCTAGTATACCTACTTTTACATCAAACATAATGACTACTTCAATACAAGACATTCCACCTATGATCACCAGTCATGGGGGAAATCCTTCTTCTTCAATTAACCCTCTTCCTTCATTTAATCCGACTTCTTCATTCATTCCTTCAATGAGTGTTCCTATTACATCTCCGCAAATGAACCTGGCGCAAGGGGGCAATTCATTTAACCATTCCATTCCTCCTTGTAGTGTTCCTCCTTTCCAATCATCTCCTATGACTAACTATCATAGTGTCCCACCACCTTACTCTCTACCTTCTTTCAATAACATAACACCTCCATCACAATCTTGCACAAACTGTCTCTTCTTTACAACAACAAATTGCCTCTATGAATCAATCTAAGTTTAGTGTGCCCACATTTGATGTTGCGAGCCCACTTTCTCTTGACATTGTTCGAGCTATTCCCCCTAAACATGTTGAAATTCCGCATTTTGAGCTTTATAATGGTAAGGGTGATCCTCTAACACATGTTAAGACTTTTCAAACAATTTGTACTAATTTTGCTTATGACCAAAGGTTGCTTGCAAAACTGTTTACTGGAACATTAAGAGACAAAGCCCTACAATGGTATTGCTCATTGCCTTCTTATTCTATTACTTCTTTTGAACAACTTGCAAATGCTTTCATTCAACAATTTCAAAACAATATAAGTCCTAAAGCTACTTTGATTGATTTAATGCATTGTAAACAAGGTGTTAAAGAAAAAGTGACTGATTTCATTGGTAGATATAAGCATTTGTATGCTCAAATTTCTTTTCCAGTGCCTGACAATGATATTCAAAGAATCTTTATTTCTAATTTACAAAAAGATATTAGAGAAAAACTTCTGTTTTTTGAGTTTACTTCTTTCCAACAGTTGTGTGCAACTCTTCACAATTATCAACTGACTGTGAGTCAAATGGAACAAGCAAATCCTATGGCTCAGAGTGATAAGGGTGATAGTAGTCAACAACCATTTGGGAAGTTTAAACGGAACAGAGAGTCCATTAAATTCAATGAAAACATCATCAACAACAATGTGAATGCAGCATCAGGTGTGCCTCCTATTTCTAAGTTTTTCAAGAAAGAAAGAAAGTTTACTCCTTTGAATGAATCATTGCATAGCATTATGAATAAGTTATTGGAACAAAATGTGCTTACACTTCCTCCTATAAGGCAAATAGATCCTACAAAGATTAATTCCCCCTATTTTGATAACAAATCTTTTTGTCAATTTCATCGTCAACCTGGGCATGATAGTGAAAAATGTTTTGCTTTAAAGGGTAAAATTCAAGATTTGATTGATAATAATACTATCTCTGTTTCTGGTGTGAATGATAAAGGCAATACATCTGTAACTCTTTCTAACCAAAATCTCAAGATTTTTACTAATCCGTTACCTTCTCATACCTCTAATGCGATTGATACTAATGATTCCTCTGTCTCACCTGATGATCTTGTGTCTATGACTCCGAATGTGATTAACTTTGTAGAGCAGCAGAAAATCCCTAAAGAACCTTCCATCACCTTTGATTCCAGTGAAACTATTAGGGCACCTGATGGTCCTTTATATATAGTTGCAAAAGTCAAGAATACACCTTGCCGTGGAGTGCTTATCGATCCTTCTTGTATGGTTAATATCATTACTGAAGAATTTCTTTTTACTTTGCAATTGAATCAAGTGATCTATGACAAAACAAATGTGGTTGTGAAATTATTTGATGCATCTTCTTCTCCTGCAATTGGTTCTATTACATTACCTATTGAGGTCCATAACAAATCCCTTGATGTGAACTTTGCTATTATTCCATCGTCTGAACAATTTCCTGTGAAGCTAGGCTATCCTTGGCTATCTTCCATGAAAGCTATTGCTTCTCCTATTCACAAGTGTTTGAAATTTCCCCATAATGGTGAAGTTGTTACTGTCAATCATAGTCTCTTTAAACTAGATGAAAGAACTTCTAGCATTCCTATTGATTATTTCTGGCCTAAACAATTCCAATCTCTTCCACCGCGAAGTGATCATCTTTTCAAATCTTATCAAAAGTGGAAAAAAGATATGATCCTATCTCTAAGCAAACCCAGAACACCCAAACTTGATATTCCTATCATTCTTGAGAAGGAAGTTCTTCCTTTGAATGATAAAACTAATGTCTTTCCTCAAGAAGATTCCCAACCCATCCCTATGGATGTGACTATGTCTATCCCTAATAAACCTTCTAAAAGTAGACCTATACCTCCTCGTCATGATGGACTTGGTCTCCTTCCTAAACCAAATATTCTTCCTTTATATGGAGCAGTTCCTCCTCCTTCTTTTATAGAGAGAAGAGACCTTCTTCTTCTCCTATTATCCAACCTAAGAGACCACAACCTAAACACCCAAAAGATAAGGATGAGAACATTCCTCCTCCTCAATCTTCTCAACTTTCTACTAAGACTAGACGAAATTATTCTGCACGTGAACGCCGACAGAAGCGTCGTCTTAGAGCTCAGGTAGCTGCTTCTCAAACTTTGCAATCCCCAAAAACACCTTCAGCTAGCATTATTCCATTTTCTCCTCAGCCGGAAATTGAGCCAAAATCTCCTAAACATAAGATGCATGATGGTCTTGATCCTGTGCGAGTTAAGGATCCTATTTTTATAAATCTTGATGATGATATAGATGAAAATGTTATTCATGATGAAAATGTTACTTCTTTTCATTCTGATAGTGAATATGAATATGTTGATGTTGATAACCATTTATCTAACGAATTTTCTAAAGTACTGATCCTAGGTCCTAGACAAGAACAACGTGGCTTGGGACACGAACATAGCCCTTGTTTGGATCTTGTGATAGCTCCATCTGCTGTGTTGGATGTTCCTCCTCTAGCGTGTTCCCTACCTTCCCAAAACATTGATCAGCAAGATCGGGGGGTAGATGACGTGCTAGACTAGTTCATTAGCATAGCAGATTCTTTCCTCCTCTCTTTTGTTACTTCTTCTATGTGTTATTCTCATTCTTCTATTTGTTGTCCTTAGTGTTGTCTACTTGAGGACGATGCAAAACATTGAGATCTCTTTTGGTCTCTCTCATGTTGACTCAAAAGACACATGTGTTCCCTTCTTCTAGGTGACCTTCCTTGATTGGGGAATGAAGAACAATTATGCATACATACATATGATATACATGAATAATCATATAGCATACTGACCCCAAGGTAAGCGAAGTCACCTCGTGCTTTGTGTTTTGTATCTATTATCCTTGGGCTTATCTCACACTTGGGGGCTAAATCCTTGTGATAACGTGCTCCTTTCTTTCTCATTTCCTATATGTATCACTACCTTAAAGCAATCACCCCTGATGAGGCATGTGCGATCGCTTTAATGTAGGGGGGCATACACCCTGTTCATATCTCTTCAAGATACTTGAAAATTTCTTGACAAATTTAGTTTTGCCTTGAAATTTTTTGATATCTTTCTTGCATGACTCATAGTGAGGGAACCTTACTACTGACAGTCATGGTTCTCCCTCGCGATCTTCCCTTTTACTTTGTCAATCGAAGTCGTAAGATCCTTAGTCCACTGGGGGCTTGTTATATCTTGCCTTCTTGACGTGGTGAAAGTTTTTCAATGTTGTTTCCTTGTACTTTACCGGAAGTATGGGCGTACACTTATACTCCCGCTAAAGTGGGGGCTAAATGTAGCGTCCTAAAATTGCGACACTTGCAATTTCGACTGCATTTGGGTCTTCACAATGGCGGCGCAACACTGAACCTGAATGGAGACCCCGAAACTTGTTCATGACATCAAAAACTGCATTTTTCAGCACCCTGGCCTGATCCTCCTTGCACCCTACTGTCCCTGGAGGTGGGACCATGGCGCCCAGCGCCCTGGTCCCCCAGGACCATGGTGCCCAGCGCCCTGGTCCATGGCCCTATTTTGGGCCCGGTCTCTTTTGGGGCTTCGGGTCTTTAAGTTTGCAAATTGGAAAATAACCTTCCTAGGTCGGCCTAAGGTCAGAAAAATCATTCTTTTAACCCTAATTGACAATTATATAAACTACATTTCCTCTCCCATTTTGGTAAGATGGAAAAAAAGGTGGAAACGATATTCAAGCATTCAAGCATTCAAGCATTCCTTCAAGCAATTGATCATTCTAAGTCTCCATTCAAGGCTAAGTGTTGCATTCAAGACAAGGATTCAACCATTGAAGAGGAGATCACTTACAACTTACAACATACAACAACATTTACACCTTCACATGTAAGAATACAAACATTCTTACAACAAGGTATCAGTACTTGTTTACATTACAAACATTTACATTTACAGCATTCTCATTTCTTGATTAATTCCAAAACCGGGGTTTGACCTAAAGGCAAACCCCTAATCCCTAACCCCCCAATTGTCCTCTCTTTTTTGTGTGTAGGTTGTAGGTACACGGCTGTAATTGAAGATTTGAAACCCTTGTGCAGAGACGAACAGATCCCCCTTCGTTTCGCGGATTTTTTGGAGGACCATGTGCACGCCGGGCGCCATCGTCCCGTCAACTTTCGCCCGAATTTGCAGAACAACATCATCTCGACATTTTACTGCTAATTCCAGGTCCGTAGCTTCATCCTGTATCCCTATCTCTATTTATAAGCAAATCTTTCTTGCTTCTACATACATTCCTAGTTCAATCTTCTATCTACATTCTTTACAAAAGAGGGTATCCTTGATGTCTCAACCCTTGAAACTCATTTAGAATCCAATCTTGCATTGTGTGGGATTGGATCTTATGGGTTTCAACCCCTCTTTTGAATGTAAAGTCTCCCCTAAGTGAAAAACATTAATCCTAGTGACCCCCTTTCTCCTTGGAGTGGGGGAGAACACCTAGGGTTCGATTTTCCGCTTTGCAGGTATGTTATAGTTACAGTTGATATTAGCTTATTTGATGGTGAGGATAGCTGGAAGCTTTATCTATATGGTCTATGTGTTGCCTATTTTGGTCCAGACTCTTTCATTTGGTGAGTGCATGTTATGGGATATGATGTATAGTCCTTGGTTCTATGATTTTATGTGATGTATTCTTTTGGTTTGGTATTTCTCATTTGATGTTAGTTTAGGTCCGGTTTATGCTCTATGTATTTTATATTTTGGTGCAATTGAATATCTTAAGGAAAAAATGTGTGTACACATTACAATATATCTTTTGGTTGACTTGGTCAGGATGTGTTATTCCAATTTGTTATATATATGTATATACATGATGATTTGCTAAAAAGAGTATAGATATATACATGAGTGACGTGCGAGTAAGTTTTCATGAATATGCGAGATATGTGTGTGGAATTCAGCAGTTAGTATGTGCAACTTGATGTAAGGATGTCGACGTGATTTGAGATGTTGTGTAAGATGGTATTGCAATGTGGAAGTGATAATGGATGTCTATGTTGTAATCTAGAAGATCTAGTGGTCCAAATATTTCAGTAAGGTTTGAGATTGTACTTTAACAATGACTGTAAGAAACATATCGAGATTCTTTTATTCGTATAGTTATTTTCTTAAAACTTGTAAATCCATATCTTTCTCTATTGCAATTAATTCTAGGTTCACATGTCCTCTTTTGTATTTTGCGTCATGAGCAGTTAGCCTTTGTCTGCACGTCCAAGGTAGTGAGTTCTCTCTTTTGTAAACATTTCTATATAGAGGATTATTAGTTTGGGTTTTTCATGTATAAAATATTGGTGTTCTTTTGTAGATAATTTTTTATCATCTTGTCTAATGGTTTTGATGTGCATATCTAGAATTAATTGGTTAACATAAGTTTATAGTCTAAAATTTTAATTTATGTTGATTCACTCCCCCTCTCAACATCAGCTGTGTTTTTATCACTTATCTCTCCTTGTATATCCCTCATTCCTCCTTTTATACTTCCTTCTCTATCTATCTCCCTATCTCTCTCTATCTCTCCCTTTTTCTCCCTCGTTTTATATCTCTCCATTTATATATCCTTTATCTCCCCTTTCTCCTCTCTATCAATTTATACAATTTCTCCCTCTTTATATCTATCTAAATATCTCTTTTACATGCACACACATTCCTTGTTTCTCCCTCCTTATTGGTATCTCTATCACTCTCTCTTGCAATCACACAATCACACACTTCCTATTTCTCCCTCTCTATATCTATTTTCATCTCTATCTCTCTATCTCTAGATCTTATATAGTCCTCTTCCTTCATTTCTCTTTGTTTTTATATATCGCTCTCTACCTCTCCATATATCACTTCCTATATATTTATATTTCTATCTCTCTATCCTCCCTCTATCATTATCACCCTCTTTCTATTATTATTTCTCCCTCTCACATTTTTTGTCTCCTTCCTTCTGTCTCTTTTTAATCCCTTTATATTTTACAAATTATATCTACTCTCTCTCATTTCTATGCCTATCTATTTCTCTTTTTATCTCCATATATATCCTTCTCTCTCCCTCTGTCTATCTTATAGATCTATGTCTCCATCTCTCTCCCAGCCACTCCCTCTTTTTATATATATCTACTTCAGCTATCTCTCTAATGTGTATACATACACACACTCCCTCTTTCTCCCTCACTATCACTATCTATCCATCTATCTTTCCCCCTTTAACTAAATGCCTAAACCTTTCTCTCTATTACTTGTCTTTGTCAACTTCTTTCTCTCACTCTTTCCCCTACTCTCTCTCTCACTCTCAAATACACACACACACACACACATTCACTCCATATTTCTTTTATGATATCTCCTTGTAATCATTTCTATCTATCTCTCTTTGTATACATCTCTCTTTATATATATTTCTCTCTCTCTCTCTCTCTCTCTCTCTCTCTCTCTCTCTCTCTTCTATCTCTCTCTCTCTCTCTCTATCTCTCTCTTCAATTATCTATTTTTCCTCCTCTTTATTTCTCCTCATTTATCCTTTCTTCATTTCCTCTATATCTTACTATCTATCTATCTATCTATCTATCTATGTATGTATCTATGTATCTATCTATGTATCTATCTATGTATCTATGTATCTATGTATCTATCTATCTATATCTACCTCTCTATCCCTTTTTCTTCTTTTATATCTCTACATCTCCCTTTTTATTTCAATATATGTCTATCTCCCCCTATTTCTCTCTCCCTCTCTCCATCTCCATTTGTCCATCTCTAACTATCTCTATTTATATATCTCTAAATTATCTCTCTCCCTCTCCCCGAATATTTATATCTACTTATATCTTTATCTCTCTAACTCTATCTCACCATCTATATATATCTCCCTCTTTCATTATTTATATCTCTATCTCTTCCTCTCTATCCCCTATTTTTCTTTAATTATTTCCCCTACCTATCTCTATCTCTCTATCTATATTTCCTATAGCATCCTAAATTGTACTCTCTTACAATTTGGACCATGTTTAGGGCTCTCACCTTAGCACCTGCATCTACATGCTTGATTTGAGACATATTGATGTTCCCCACCATGCAAAAACGACCATATAATATAATTTTAACTTACTAGACCATTAACCCTCGCCCAAATATGTGGTAGGACCAAGGCACTAGGACCAAGACATGGTGCCTTGGTCCTCACTAGGAACATGACACCATGCCATGGTCCTCCTTATTTGGGGCCCAATTTAAAACCTCCATCCTATCTTGAAAATGAGTGGGAAATCTTCCTTTGTGTCAGCCTATGTCAAAAAATTAGCATAATTGATGACATGCAAGTATATAATGAGTTCTTCCCCTCTCATTTTGGATATATTGCAAAATTGGGAGCACTACATTCAAGCAATCCAGCGTTCAAGCATTGAAGTATTCATCAACAAGCATTTCTAAAGGTCTTCAAGGTTGCATAATCTTAATCCATCAATTGTGGAGTATTTGTACATCATTCATTTGCAAGAATGTGTGTGTTAGGGCTTTTTCATGTTCATGCCATTTCATACAACATATGTGATTACATCCAAGAAGGAAATGCATCATTATCAATCATTGGAGATCTAAGGAATACCTTTACATCATTTATTTCAAGCATTTGCAGTATTTCATTCAAGGTTGATTTTAGACTGCATTTTTACTTAGGCAAACCCCTATTCCCAACCTTTTTCCGCTTCTTTTTGTGTGTAGGAAACATGTATATAGTTGTAGTCTTCAGAATAAGCTTCATTCACAGAGACAAATCAACCCTTTTTCATGCTTGGAAAGTTTGGAGGACCATGGTGTTGTCTCATGTTCCTAGATTTTTAGGAGCATTTTTAGGGAGCAAGTTTGACTCATCTTACATTACTCAGTTCTAGGTGATTATCTCAATCCCGTATCTTAAGTATGTTGTTTACATGCTTTTACCTTCATTATTGAGCATTTTACCTACTTTCAGCAATTCAACTCATGAAAGAGGAAATCCATATCAATCGAAATTCACTTAATATTCAGTCCTTATTTGATTTGTAATTAGATCTAGTGAATTCCCCATCTTCTTTTGAATATAATGTCCATAAGTTAAAAATTAGTGGTTTTCATTCTCTTGGGTTCAAACCCTAATTTTTCCACATTACAATTTGGTGAACCCAACTCCTTACACCTTTAATTCAAATTTTTGTTATCAGATTTGAGTGTATGCAATTTAAAATTTAATTTTTCATTTACAAGTTTATTTTCCTTGCAAATTTTAAAAAATTAGATATTAAATTTGTTGGCATTTGACTGAACCGGTAAAGGGTTGATTGTTGAGGGTGATGAAGAGATTGAGATTCATGTTTGATGACTAAGTTGTGTGTTGTCATTGATGGCAACAATGTTTTGGTAGTCATCTAAGTCATGGAAGTGAACCGGTAAGGTATAACTGCTACAAAAGGTAGTTTAACAGTGAACTGGTAAATAGGTCCTCAATTGGTAAATAGGAATTGAGTTGCATTCATGCAACCGATACTGGCAATTGATGAAGAGTTGAATGATGCGACTTTACAGGTGTGATGGAGACAGGTATCTGGAGCTTTGTTCATGATCGCATTGGTAGATGCAACCGGACAAGCGAGATTTGATGTACAAAACAAGTATTCTGATGAACACTAAACCGATAGTGATATAGACACTTAAATTGGTAAACTGACACAAATTTTATTTCATTTTTAGTTTGTTATGTCATGGATGACATAATTTTGACATGCAATGTTAGTTTGTCTAGATTCATTGAACCTAGGAAATTATTCCAAGGTTGTTTTGATTAAGTAAAAACATGGTTTTGAAAGGAACTCGAACCTTTTACATATCAGGAGAGCAGAAGAGCAAGAAAAAACCATTCCTGATCACCTAAATTAGAAAAACTGATCCCATTCGAACAAAAAGGGATCTTAACACACATAACATGGTAAACCAAAAAAAGAAAGCTAAAGGAAATAAAAAAGATAGCACAAAGATAGAGACCGAGACTGAAACCTAGACAACTAGATGTTTTTCATGATATCTGCAGTGTGGACCACCATCTGCTTCATGTTGTTTGCAGAGGTCTTTAAGTCATCGAGCTCTTGACCCTTTATGTTGCCCTTATTCTTGGTGTTGGGTCTGGTCCTCTTCTTGTGACCTTTTTTGTCCAGCTGATCCTTATCAACCTCTATGTCTTTGATGTCCTCAAACCTGTTAATCAAAATGTTCATATTGTCCACCAAGGCTTTGAGGATCTGGAAGTTCTGTTATGCTATCTTCTTAACTATGAGTTCTATTCTATCAACTCTGTTGCTCAGATTGTTCATAGAAATTTCCATCCCTTTCACTTCCTTATTCTCTTCCATCTCCTTAACCTCATTTTTAGTAGGAATAATTTTACTCACCATGCTTTCAATGGCTTCCGCATTGTTAATTGCTACCACCAATTCTTTAACATTTTTAGATAAGGGTTTGTCTCCAACTGTGGCTCTTTTGACAACATTCAAATCCTTCTTCAGGCTGCAAATTTCTTTCACCATTGTGTCGACGGTATCACATAAACCCTTAATACTCTCATTTTCTCCACCACAGTCAGTAGATTTTCCCCTTTTGTCCTCTTGATCATCTTTCTATAGACCCTGGGTATTCAAATCTTCATTGTTGCCCACCACCGGGTTATCATCCCCCTCCTTTTCCTGCACATTATCATTATTATCCTTCTCTGCCCCCTCATCAGAATCAATCAAAATTTGATGAATTTCTTTATTACCTCCCCTTTTGACGTTCCTCTTCCTTTGAGTTTGCTTTCCAGTATCTTTCCCTTGCTTGTTTTTGATGAATTTGCATTCGAAGGACTAGGCCTCAGACTCCAAACTATTTGAATCCACCACTATCTTCTTCCTCTTATCCTTGTGTCCTCATCCCTTGCATTTTTGCCTTTAATAGGTTTTTCAATGCATTTCCCTTTCAACACTTTGTACACAAGAGTCATAAGAACCTGATGGAGGGCATGGTCACCCTTGGGATCTTTCTATATTTCTTTGATAGTATGGTCCATAGAACATGCGAGATAATAAGGCAAGCTTGTCTTTTCCCCATGACAGAAATAATTGAGCAAAACAAAGTGATGTTCGTAAGATCTTGTAAACCTGCCATGCAACGTAATATATGTGATTGTGGTGAACAAAACAAACCTCCATGGCTGGCATATTCATTTTGGGGAATGATAGGAGTTGTCGACCTTCACCAATTTCTTCTTCTCACCCTCAGTGACAGAAAATTTGTTTGCTGCCTTATCAGAGATGCTATGATCTCTATAGAATTTCATGCCCTCTGTCATCATCCTCGTGGCTTCAGCTATTATCTCCTCATCTACAGTCATCATTTGGGTCCCCACCAAGACTTTACCATTATTCCAATTCTTGATAAAGTGTTTAGTGACCATAGGATCTTTCCCACTAAGCCTCTCCATAAAGACACTTAGACCACCCTCCTGAAGAATTTCCCAAACCTCTCTTTTCTTCCTCCATTCCACGCATTAGGTGGGTTCGAATCTTTTTTTATTCCCTCCCATCTTTCCTTCGCACTCACTGAATTTCCTTCTCTCAACTCTGGTTCTTCTTCTTTGTTTACTATTGTTGCCCTGAAAAACTGCCCTATATCTGTGGCAAGCAATTATGAAAAGACACTTACATAATTGCTCATCACCGCCATTGTAAACTTGCATTGAAATGAGTGGAAGAAGCATTTAGAAATTGTGGTTGATGGTGCCATGTTGCCTCGTCTGGATACGATCCAGATCAAGCAAAGATTTCTCTTTGTATGCAAGTTCGATTTCTCCATTAATAGTAATGATCTACTCCATTTAACAAGCGAGGTTGGCAGCCCATTCTGCACAAGAATTTGCTTCCATGTACACGTGTAAAAACACACATTTCAAATGTGTCACTAATTTTCTTCCTTGGCTTAATAGAATTGTTTATTGACCAAGATGGCGGGAACTCCTTTTTCATATATTTTATTATATTTAACGAGTCTCCTTCACATCAAACTCTGGTGCAGTTGGCTTCTTTAGCAAGGACCATCCCATGGTAAGTTGCCAAAGCCTCTGCAACATGGTTAGTCTGATTTCCTATAGGTATGCATTTAATAATTTTTTATATTCCCCATTTGTCCCTCAGGACAACACCACATCCCGCAATACTAGGATTACCCTTTGAAGCTCCATCAAAGTTGATTTTCATCCAGCCATTGGGAGGACATTCCCATATCACGCCCTCTCTAGGGTTAATCTGCAAATGATTTCTTCCTTTTAACCTCCACTTCTTGAAGATAATTTGATCATCCTTGTCTTGAGGATTAGCAATACCACCTATAATATTAATATTTTCCAATATGTTTCTTTTTATTTTCTCAAACATAATTTGATCCTTTGATACCTTCTCTTTGAACACCCTTTCGTTTCTCTCTTTCCATATACCCCAACACATATGGGGTAAAGCCAATTTCCACAACAAAATAGTAGACTTATTCCTTGAAGGGTTCTGCCACAAATTAAAAACCTCTTGAACTGATTTTGGGAAAGTCTAACTGATGTTGAAGTGATCCAAACATCTTCCCAAGACAACAACAAAGAAGGGACAATGAAAGAGCAAGTGGTTGATGGTCTCCTCATGCTGCATATAGAGAAAGGAAATACTAGGAAAACACATACATCTTTTTCTGAGGTTATCAATAGTTAGAATTTTATCTTGAAGGGCCGTCCAAAAGAAAATATTAATTTTAGGGGTTAGGACTTTAACCCAAGCCTTAGCCCAACAAGGACTCTCAATTTTAGTAATTTGTTGATGATAAATAGAGGCTACAATAAATTTAACATTTGCTATCAGTTTCCAAATTAGTTGATCTCCATCTTCCACCACCACCATGGAGTTCATTATTCCCAAGGAAGGATCAACTTGAGATAAATCCTTCCACTATCCATCTTCCCAGTAGTCACCCACCATAGAACCATAAATTTCCTTGCACTAGTTCTAAAATCTATTCCAATCAGGACTATCACTCAAAGGGGACTCGAGCAACCAGGAGTTTTCCCAGAATTTGATAAGGTTCCCTTTACCCATCTTCCATTTCACACCTTTGGAAATTAGATCTATAGTTATAGACACAATTTTCTAGATATTGGATCCAATTGGGATATCTTCTGCATTGAGGAAGCTTTGAAGTGTAGGATATTGCCTTTTATACTTATTGTCCCATATCATTTTCCATTCTCCTTGGTTATTGTACCCTCTCTAAATCTACTTCACCATAATAAATTCATTCATGTCTCTTATTCTTCTTAAACCCAGACCTCCCTTTCTTATTGGCCTACATATCTTGTCCCACACAATCAGATTCATTCTTTTCTTCTCCTCGACCCCTGCCCACAAAAATGTTCTTTGAATTTTTTCGATAGCCTCCGCAAACTTGATAGGAATTTTGAAAAGGCTGATGGCAAAAAGAGGAATACTTTGAAGAGTTGATTTCAACAGCTGAACCTTACCAGCTTGGCTAAGAAAAGTGCCCTTCCAGCCTGCTAACTTCTTATGAAATTTATCCACCAAAGCTCCCCAGAAAGTATCAGGAGGATCTTGGAATAAGGGAAGCCCCAAATAGGAGGCATGAATACTTCCCATTTGACACCCCAAAATATTGCTTATTTTTATCATTCTTCTCTCTGGAGTATTGATGAAGTAAACAAAACTTTTAGACCAATTAATAAGTTGCCCAGTAGATGACTCGTAACTATCCAATGCTTTATTTAAACTCCTTAAGTCTTGCACTGAGGCCTTCCCCATAATTATATAATCATCCACAAACTACTGATGGGAGCATATTTGATCCACTGAAGAAGGTTTTAATCCACAAAACTCCCCCTTCTCAACCAGCTTTCCAATGCATCTCCCTAGACATTTTGGCATAATAATGAAAATAATCGAAGACAAAGGATCTCCCTCTTTGAGTCCCCTTGAGGACATGAAAAAAGGGGAAGGAGACCCATTAATTAAGATCGAAAAAGAAGCCAAAGAAACTAATTCTCTAACAAGACTGATACTTCTATAACAAAAACCAAAATCCGAAAGAACTTTCATCATTAAATCCCAATCCACTCTATCGTAAGATTTGGATAGGTCAAGCTTTAGAAGAAAGCCTTTATTTTTATCTCTAGACAATGAGTGGATGTTTTCATGGACCAAAATTATCGAGTCCAAAATTTGTCTTCTGGGGACAAAAACCACTTTGCTGAGGAGAAATTATAGAAGGAAGCAGCTTCAGGATTCTAGAGATCAGAACCTTAGATATGATCTTGTATAGAGAGTTGCAAAGGCTTATAGGTCTGAATAAATCCCTGGAATTAGCTGTTAGGTCCCGGAGACAACTAAGAGGGGGGGGGTGAATCAGTTGTCAACAAAACTTAAACAAAAAACAACTTAACCAATTTTAATGCTTAATACTGGTAAACCAAACTTTCATGTCGATAGACAGTTTATCAGTTAATTGTAGTACCGGTAAAGAATAATGCATGAAACAGAAACATAAAAGCATCCACAACACATAATGCCAAAGTTTGTACGGGGAAACTCTATAAGGGGAAAAACCATAGTGGGAAACCTTACCCACAATCAGATGATACTGCTACAGATAGTATGTGTACAAAAATGGGGTTTGCACATGTAGAAAGGCCAAGTGCCTAGAGCTCACTGCTCAATCACAAATAAGAGTCACACTGACTACAATTGGATGGTTAAATCCAATGATAAATGTACTACTTCAATATAGCATCTTTATATGCTGGATTCAGTTATGGTGGAGTTCTGTCTGTCTTTCACAAATACCTTCCTTCAAACCTTAGATGATGTTTGCATGTATAGCTATGCTTAATCTTGCATATCCCTTCTTTATTTTGCAATCCACAATCCACACTTCCACACTTCGATCTTCCAAATAAGATCTTACATATATACCATAACCTAGGACCAATTTTAGTAGGTTAGCTCCAAGAAGATTTTACAATAAAAGTAATTTATAAAACAATATCTGATACAATAACTGATTCAACATGTCAGCTTAATGCATTTACAACATAATTAAATTATCTTCATAATGTGTTGTGCTGATCTAAAATAGATAAGTCTGGCGGTACCTATTTTGGACCTATTTTGTCGGTGAAAGCAAATGTGCAAACTTGTATGTACCAATGAACAATTCTTCAAGTCAAGGTGTTCAAACTATGTCTTCAACACAACCAAGTGTCCTTCATATCATTGCAAGTGCTTGTAAACAATATAACCTTACCGGTGGATAGAGTATTGTTGTAGAGTCTACCGGTGCTGGTGTCAGGGTTTGCCTACCGGTGAATGTTGTCAGAGTTGATAAGTTGTTGACATCAATGATAAAACCATATCAACATATCCAAAATACCAATAATCTCCCCCTTTGGCATTGATGGCAATACAAGATGGGAAAATCATCAAAGTGCCAAAGCAGAAATGCCAAATACCAAAAGCAATTCAAACTCTTTAAAAAAGATCATAACCAAATAACAATCTTTCCAACTGAACAATCTCTCCCCCTGGGAGTAACATGTGTCATCCTTATGTTTTTCCATATCAATCTCTCCCCCTTTGACATCATATGCCAAAGATATACCAAAAACAAGGTTCAAATACAAAATACCAACCAATATAGTAATAGATCAACTTCTCCCCCTGAGAAGTAGTTTCCTCATCAAAGCTGGAATAAAATATTTCTTTGTTAATTCTGTCGGTTGATGACAAAAAATCATCTGTCTAATTCTCTACTGGTGGGGGTATGACCCCAAGCTGGTCTCTAAGATATTCAAAAGTCTCTTTAGATAGAGGTTTAGTGAAAATATTTGCAATCTGCTCTTTAGTATTTACATAAACCAATTTTACTTCTTTTGCTTCAATTTTCTCCCTCAAAAAATTTAGTTTTATAGAAATATGTTTGGTTTTAGAATGTAGTACCAGATTCTTAGATATATCAATTGCTGTAGTGTTGTCATAATACATGATTGTAGGTTCCTTGCATATTACCTTTATATCCTTCAACATTTGTTTAATCCATATTACGTGTGTACAGTTAGTTGCTGCTGCAACATATTCTGATTCAATTGTTGATAAAGATGTACAACTTTGTTTCTTACTCAACCAAGAAATTAATCTGTTTCCAAGAAAAATGCTCCTCCGGTGGTGCTTTTTCTATCATCTACATCTCCTGCCCAATTAGCATCTGTTTATGCACATAAATCAAATTTTTCATTTCTAGGATACCATAAGCCAAGATTTTTAGTACCTTGTAAATACTAGAAAATCCTTTTTACTGCTGATTCATGATTTACTCTAGGATTACTCTGAAATCTAGAAACAATACATACTGCATTCATAATATCACATCTTGTTTGTGTCAAATATAGTAGACCTCCTATCATAGATTTATATCTTGTCGAATTAATAGGTTCTGATTCATCCTTCAGAGATAATTTGTCAGTTGTAGTCATAGGTGTGCTTACCAGTTTAGAATTTTCCATACCAAATTTCTTTAACAATTCCTTCAAGTATTTAGATTGACTCAAGAATATACCATTTTTTGTTTGTGAAATCTGTAATCCTAAGAAGAATTTAACTTCTCCCATCATAGACATTTGAAATTCTTGTTGCATCTTTATAGAAAAGTCTTTACATAGTCCATCTTCTCCTCCAGAGATTATATCATCAACAAAAACTTCTATAACCAAGATATCATCATTTGTTATTCTATAATATAGATTACTGTCAGCATTACCTTTAGAAAAACCAATCTTCAAAATATATTTATCCAATCTAGCATACCAAGCTCTTGGAGCTTGCTTTAGTCCATACAAAGCTTTCCTTAGCTTGCAAACCATATCTTCATTATCTGTCAAATAAAATCCATCAGGTTTCTCAATATAAACTTCTTCTTCAAGAATTCCATTTAGAAATGCACATTTAATATCCATCCGATATACTTTATAGTTCTTGTGTGTAGCAAAAGCCAGGAATAATCTTATAGCCTCAAATCTTGCTACCGATGCAAAGGTTTCATTGTAATCAACTCCTTCTTTCTGTGAATATCCATTATACACTAGTCTTTCTTTATTTCTAATTACCTTACCATCTTCATTAAGTTTGTTTCTAAATGCCCATTTTGTTCCAATTACATTTTTGTCTTTAGGCCGGGGAACTAATGTCCATGTATCATTTTTCTCTATCTCTTCTAATTCCTCTTCCATAGCTTTAATCTAGTGTCTATCTTCACATGCCTCGTTAATTGATGATGGTTCAATTTGAGAAATAAGACATACCTCTTCATTTGCCAATTTACCTCTTGTCATAACTCCTTTGAATTTGTTACCAATTATCTGATCTTCAGAATGATTCAGTCTTACATACTGGGGTGTCTTCTTTTGTTGTTCCTCAGTTACTATTGAATTTTTAGATGATGCTGGTGTACCTGTATCTTCATTCTGTACCGGTGGATTAATTGTAGGTTCATTTACCAGAATCTCTGATGCCGGTTCAGAGTCTATATACCTTGAAATTCCTCTAAACTGTTCATCAATTTTCACATTTGTGCTCTCAACACTTTTCTGCAATCTCTTGTTAAAACATCTATATGCCTTACTTTTAGATGAATAACCAAGAAACGTTCCTTCATCACTTCTAGGATAAAATTTACCAATATACTTATCTCTCGTAATATAACATTTACCTCCAAATATTCTGAAATACTTAAGAGTGGGAGTAATACCAAACCATAGTTCATGAGGGGTCTTACCGCTTTCTCCTTTGATGTGAACTTTGTTGAATGTGTAGACCGCTGTGCTTACTACCTCTCTCCAATACACGTGGTAGATTTGCTTCAGATAATATACTTCTAGCTGCCTCTAAGATAGTTCTATTTTTCCTTTCTACAACTCCATTTTGCTATGGTGTCTGGGGTGCTGATAGCTATCTTCTGATTCCATTTACTTCACATAATGTATTAAATTCTTTAGATGTGAATTCTCCTCCTTGATCTGATCTTAGACATTTGATTTTCTTGCCGGTTTCATTTTCTACCATTGCTTTGAATAATTTGAACTTCCCAAATGCTTCTGATTTCTCTCTGAGAAAAGTAACCCAACACATTCTAGAATAGTCATCAATGATTAGCATGAAATATCTATCACCTTGTAGGCTTTTAGTTCTAGCAAGACCACATAGGTCAGTATGAATTAAATCAAGAGCATTACTGGATTTTTCTGGAATACTTTTAAAAGATGCTCTAACTTGTTTTCCAAATTGACATTCCTTACATACTGGATTGTGTGGTTTAACAATCTTAGGTAAATCTCCAACTGCCTTAGTTGTACTGATGTTTACAATGCAATCAAAATTTACATGACAAAGTCTCTTATGCCATAGCCAACTTTTATCAAGGTGTGCAATTAAGCATGTCTTTTCATTACTATTCAAATGAAAGATATTACCTCTGGTCTAATTATCGGTTGCAATTTCCAAGCCGGTTCTATTCATGATTTTGCATTTTCCATATTTGAACTATAATTGAAATCCTTTTTCAACTAGTTGTCCAACACTCAGTAGATTATGCTTCAAACCTTCAACATAGTAAACATTGTCATTATTATGCTTACCATCAAAAGATATTGTACCTTTAACTTTGATTGAACAAGCTTTATCATCTCCAAATCTTACTAGACCTCCATTATACTCCTGAAAGGATAAGAATTTACTCTTATCTCCAGTCATGTGATGTGAACATCCTGAATCAATTATCCATTCATCCTTAACTTCCACTTTAGATGCCAGAGCCTGTTCTACTGGTTGAGCAGTAGGTGCTGGTTTATCTTCTGTTAAAGCAACAAAGACCCATCCATTGTCTACTGGATCCTCATCACAATCATCAGTCACTCCTTCATCAGCAAGATAACAAGATTTATCTTTATTTTTCTTAAATCTATATCTCTGATATTCAAGGTTAGGTTTATATGTTCTTCTTGCTTCTTCTCTTAGCCTTGCATGTCTTTCAGGACATCTAGAAGCCATATGACCAATCTTATTATAGTTAAAACATTTAAAGGGTGCTTTACCTTCATACTTACTTCCAATTGGACCTTTAGGCATTTTCCTTGCAAATAGTGCTTCAAGTTCTTCAAGCTCTTCATTTTCTCTCGTACTTTCTTCAAGTTCTCTTGCATAAAAGGCTTTCCAATCTGATTTGTCAAATGATGGTGCAGATGAAGTTGATTCTTTAAAAGCTAGATCTGTCTTTATAGTAGCAACAAGACCAAATTCCTCAATTTCAAAAGCTAAAAGTTTTCTAATCAATGTATCCCTAGTTATTGATGCATTAGGCATTGTTCTTAGTTCATTTATAGCAGTAACTTTCATTTTTTGTGCTGGTGGCAATCCTCTTAAAACTTTTGAAACAATTTCACTCTCACTTAAGGTTCCTCCACAAAATTTAATACCCAAAACAATTTCATTGACTCTTTCCATAAAAGTCAAGTTGTGCAATTTTGACTATGGAATCTCCTTCATATAGTGTTTCCAAATGGTTCCAAATAGCTTTAGTAGTAGACCTATCTAATAATCCCATAATTTGTTGATCTGATAATGTGCTCAAAAGTGCTTCTCTTGCCTTGCAATCATTTTATTCATCTTTAGCCAAGGTAGGCGGAGCAGGTTGACCTTGAACAGCAACAGTATATCCATTTAATGTAACATCCCAAATATCTTTCCCAATACAATTTAGATGTGTTTCCATCCTGATCTTCCATATTCCATAGTTGTTTCCATCAAGCTTAGGACTGTCCTTCCTGAAATAGTTAGTATCCATTTGATCTCCTCAAGCTGTTAAACTTCTGCAAAAAGAGGACTCAACTCTGATACCAATTGTTAGGTCCTAGACACAAATGAGAGGTGGGGGCGGGGTGAATCAGTTGTCAATAAAACTTAAACCAAAAACAACTTAACCAATTTTAATGCTTAATACCGGTAAACCAAACTTTCATGCCACTAGACAATTTATCAGTTAATTGTAGTACCGGTAAAGAATAATGCATGAAACAGAAAGATAAAAGAATCCACAACACATAACACCAAAGTTTGTATGGGGAAACCCTGTAAGGGGAAAAACCACGGTGGGAAACCTTATCCACAATCAGATGATACTACTGCAGATAGTATGTGTACAAAAATGGGGTCTGCACATGTAGAAAGGCCAAGCGCCTAGAGCTCACTACTCAATCACAAATGGGAGTCACACTGACTACAATTGGATGGTTAAATCCAATGATAAATGTATTGCTTTGATATAGCATCTTCATATGCTGGATTCAGTACCGGTGGAGTTCTGTCTGTCTTTCACAAATACCTTCCTTCAAACCTTAGATGATGTCTGCATGTATAGCTCTTCTTAATCTAGCATATACCTTTTTTAATTCGCAATCCACAATCCACACTTCCACACTTTGATCTTACAAATAAGATCTTACATATATACCATAACCTAGGACCAATTTTAGTAGGTCGGCTCTAAGAAGATTTTACAATAAAAGTAATTTATAAAACAATATCTGATGCAAGAACCGATTCAACATGTTGGCTTAATGCATTTACAACATAATTAAATTATCTTCATAATGTGTTGTGCTGATCTAAAATAGATAAGTCTGGCGGTACCTATTCTGGACCTATTTTGCCGGTGAAAGGAAATATGCAAACTTGTATGTACCAATGAACAATTCTTCAAGTCAAGGTGTTCAAACGATGTCTTCAACACAACCAAGTGTCCTTCATATCATTCCAAGTGCTTGTAAACAATATAACCTTGTCGGTGGATAGAGTATTGCTGTAGAGTCTGTCTGTGTCGGTGTCAGGGTTTGCCTGCTGGTGAATGTTGCCAGAGTTGATAAGTTGTTGACATCAATGACAAAACCATATCAACATATCCAAAATACCAACATCATCTCCCATATTTTTGGGAATAAGAGCAATAAAAGTGCCATTTATCTCTTTCAAAAATTCTTCTAGCAGCAAAAAATTCTTTCACAACTCTGGAAACATCATCTCCAACAATATTCTAATACATTTGAAAACAAAACATGGGAAAACCATCTAGGCCCGTCTCCTTGTTACCTTCAAAGGAGTTGACATCTTTTAAAATCTCATCATTGGAAGGGATAGCAATCAGGTAAAAGTTTTGATCAGCCTCTAGGATAGTAGGAATACAGTCCATAAGGTTCTTTTGAGATTGCAGATCCAAATTCTGATCCTTAGCAAGGAGGTTGGAGAAAAAATCCATAGCAACCTTTCTCATAGATTCTTCCTCTTCAACAATTCTGCCATTAACTTTAATCTTTGATATCCTATTATTGGCCATATTTTTTAAAGTGGACATATGAAAGTATTTAGTGTTTCTATCCCCTTCCTTCAACCAAACATTTCTTGACCTTTGTTTCCAGAAAGTTTCTTCTTTTTCTATTATATCATGATATCTCATAGGAATTTCATCTTCAACATCTTTTGAAGTATTATTATATCCATTATTCTGAATCTCATCCTAAATATCTTTTAGGTCTAACAGAATAGTGGCTTCCGAAGAAAAAATATTCCTGAAGCTTTCCTTATTCCACTGTTTAACATTTTCTTTCACAAACTTCAACTTTTTGACCATTTTATATATGGCATTACCTTCAATTCTGACCTTCCACCATTCCTTGATTTTGCTTTCCATATACTAGTGCTTAGTCCACATTTTATCAAATCTATAAGGGAAGTGTCTTCTTCTGTTCTTAGCCTCAGCCGTGAAGGATATAGGATATTGATCCGATCTTGCCCTTATGTGAGCAGATAAAGAACAAAAGTGAAGACTAAACCAATCAAGAGAGATAAGAGCTCTATCAAGTCTAACTTGGATTAAGTCCTCACCACTCCTTTTCTTAGTCCAGGTATACTTAACTCCTTGCAAATCCAGGTCATGGAGAGAATTATTATTGATGAAGTCCATTAAATCCAATCTACTATCTAGATTGGTTAATCTCCCTCCCTTTTTCTTGTTCTCCTTCAAAAGGGTATTAAAGTCCCCCATAATCATCCATCCATCTTCAACAAACCTACTTCTTAACCAAGTTAATTTTTTCCAGAAATCACTTATGCTCTTCTTAGTATTAGGAGCATACACATTAGTTAAGATCCATGAGGTACTATCTCTCAAATGCTTAAATTTGATACAAGCAAGAGTTTTATCCTGAACCAACACTTCTCCCTCTATAGTGTTTTTATTCCAGAAAGTAACAATACCTCCAGAAGCTCCTTTTGAACTACCACCACTCACTCCTCCATTACTAAACATTTTCAATCCTTCTATGTTATCCTTTGACATTTTGGTTTCTTGAATTAGAAAAATATCTGGGTTTTTGTCTCTAATCATACTCTTTATTAAATCATGTTTGTGAGGATTATTCAATTGAATATTCCAAGAGACGATCTTCATGGTTTTTTAGAAATACCTACCTCAAAGATGGTTCATTGAGTCCCATCTGCTATGTTCTTGCTTGTTTCCATAGTCCATAGTCCTCTTCTTTAGATTTTAATATCTTCCTAGAGAAGTATGCTGAGCTCCCACATCCCCAAGTCTGCTTCTGGTATTTCTAGTTGATGTGCTATTATTGTTGTTGTTGTTATTCTTTTTTTTGTTCTTAGTCTTTCTTTTATCCTCTGTTACTTCTTGTTCTTCCTGCTTTGACTTACTCTTTCCTAGTGCCTTTTTTAATTTCTTCCTAATCTCCCCATTTTGGCTCATTTTCCTTCGGAAAGGTCAACTTTACCTTAGCTGGAGAGGCTAATGAGATCTCCAATAGCTCTTGATCAAGGATATTATCAGGTTGTGCATCCCGGATCCAGTCTACTCCCTTGTCTGACTCAAATGAATTTGATACTAAATTAAAATTGTCTCCTTCCTCTTTATTATCTTTGGATTGAGAGGCTAATGAGATTTTCGCCAACCCTTGATCAAGGATGTTATTAGGTTGAGCATCTTAGATCCAGTCTTCTCCCTTATTTGACTCAGATGAACTTGATATTAACTTAAAATTGTCTCCTTCCTATTTATTGTCTTTGGATTGATTCTCTCCTTTTTTCTTTTGATCATTGTTTCTCTTCTCACTACTATCTGTGTTTTGATCAATCTTATCCTTTTCCTTTTCCTTATTTTGGTTGCTGACTTGTGACTCTCTTTCTCCATCATCTGAATCCTTTCCATTCTACCCCTTTTCTTGATGGGCGGTGATTCTATTATCTCCTTTCATCTTTTCATTTCCCAACTCTCTGTCTAACACTCCCTCTGTTATTCCAACCCGGGATTGTTTTTCATGATCCAAACCATCAGAATACGAATATTTCAAGGAGCTATCCAAGTTTTTTCATACTTTAGTTTGAGATTGAGATTTGACCACATTACTCGGGTATTTTTTTATCCTAGTGCCCTACTTTCTTACAGTGAAAACATGCAAAAGGGATTTTTTCGTAAACAATATTATGCTTGCATTTGCCAAGTTTTGATACTATCTCTATTTACTCTGGCATATCCGTTTCAGGCCCAACTCCTACACATATTCTGGCATAAATATGTCTTCTTCTGGAGGCCATGACTGGATCAATGGCGATAAGTTCCCTAAAGGCATTTTCTATTCCTGCAAACACATCTTCCTCCCAATATTCCATTGGAAGCCCATGTAACATTATCCAAACTACAACTTGGACCACAAAATTTTCTTCTCTTCCTGGCTTAGGATAACATTTCTGGATATACATTAAATATTTTCCTATCACCGAGGTACCTTTGCAAAGGATATTCCTACGGTTCTCCTCACAAGAGAAAGAGAATGACAAACATCCTTTGTTCATAGCAAGCACATCTACCTAACCTTTCAAGTTCCATTTTCTCTTAACAAACCCACGAATGACCTCTATGTTCGATCTCATCCCATAAAATTTGCCAATCAAAGTATTTTTCACTCGAGCAATGTTATGATCTATTATTTGGTCAGGAACAAAAATGGCGAACTTACCCTGAGATTCATTCGAGGTATTTTTGATCGGGGGCAAGGAAGACTTACCTTTAGGTTTGACCCCAAACAAAGAGGACCATTTACCAATTTGTCTGTTTGATCAGGGTCCCCCCTTTAGATCCCCTGAATTCGACGGATTCTCAAGATCCTTCCCATTAGATTCTTTCCCTTCCACTGTATCCTCTGAACCACTTGCCACCTGCTGTCTTGGACTTGCTTCAGGTTTACTGCCTCCCAAATTCAATTTTTAGCCTAACCATTCCCTTTGTCTCCTACTATCTGATCCTCACATGATCTGGGACCCCTACTTGGGTCCCCTAAATGAAAAGGAACATCAGGTTCCTTACCATTTGAACTCTCCCCTTCTAGCAGGCTCCTTGAATCTCCTACTACATATTGTCCTGTTGCTGAACTAGTTCTCCCGCCCAAAAATTTTGAATTTTGAGCCTGACCGCTCCCCTTCTTCTCCTTGCTCCTTCGCTACTACATAATGTTATTTTTGCCCTTTTATTTTTTTGTGACCTTGTTACTCTCATAAAAATTTGTTAGCCGACTATGTTGATGTCTATAAAAAGTGTGATGAGCTATGAGATAGACATGTGTATGTTAAAGAGATCGAACGTGAATATTGATATTTTGATTGTGTGATGATTAGTGAAGCTCTATGTTGATGTGTTCTTGAAGTTTTGAGGATTTGAAGTGAATCTTATTAGACATAGAGGTGGTATACGAAGATCATTTAAATTATTATTTCAGTAACAGTTACAACAACAAAATTCTTTACCCGGGTTGGTCTTAACAAGCCTTACACAGTAAATCTCTTAACAGGGTAGCTCTATATAAGAGTGTTAAATCATCTTGCGAGGTTGATCCTAACAAGTCAAAGATCCTAACAGGGCTCATCATGTAAATCTTTTAACCGAGTGACTCCTAACTGGTTCTATGCCTAAAAGAGTATATTTATAAGACCTTAACTAGTCAATATTTCTATTCTACAGATAGTGAATCTTGTGGGTATTAAATCCCACCATGGTTTCTTCCTTGTGTGTTTCCACGCATAAATCTCTTTTGTTTGTGGAAATTGTTTTGTTGGGCATTAGCTTATGTGGTGATATTCCTCTTATGCTTGTTAATTTTTAAGATGTGTAAGTTGGTGATCATATTCATATTGTTTTTACTTGCATTGTTTCACCCCCCCTCTCAGTGCCTTATAAGTTTATTAATTGGTATTTGAACCAAAATTATCTGAGGCTTAACTAATTTAGAAGGATCCCTAAGGAAGACATGGGGGATATGAGTTATAGAGAGATTTCTAATAAACTTGTAGAAACTGAGGAAGCACTAGAAACATTGAGAGGCAACTATAAACCTTCACTTTCTCAAATAAGAGAGCTAACCAAACAACTGTTGGAGGTTTTTGAGAGCAATTATTCTGATGAAGAAAACATAGGTGCATTGGTTGATGAGGTGGAGAAACTAAATGATGAGAAGACTAACTTGAGGAGAGAGGTATAAGCCCTAACTATCCAGATGAGTCAAGAACTTGAAGCAAGAAGAGAAGCAGAAGACAAGATGAAAGAGAAAGAGCATGAGATCCTTAAGATAAATCGGGAAAATGGCACTCTATATGCACATTGGCATGAGGAGAAAGAAGAAAAATAAGAAATAAAGGCAGAACTAGATATGGAAATGTCTCTTAGAGAGGCTCTTATGAAAAGAAATGAAGACTATACACAAGAACTTGCTGATGCTAATGAGAAGCTTACTAAGTTTAACAAAAGTTCTACGATGCTTGATGAATAGATTTAATATCAAAGGATGAACGATGATACAACTCGATTGGGTTACAATGCATTTGAGAAAGATGAGCCTTCCGGTATAATGGACAACATGCACGAAGGTAAATTTGCGCCTAAGATTCAGAAACCCACTGGTAAGAAATCCTATAAGCATGTTTGTTTCAATTATCATAGGTGAGCACACACTGCTAATGTTTTTAGAAGTATATCTGATGTTACTAATGGTTATAGACCCAGTTTTTATCAAGGATATAATCCTAGAACCTTTAAGGGTTATTGTTAAACTTACAACATGCATGGACATAGAGTTGTTGAGTGGAGGTATGGAGCAAATAATCTAGCACCTCACATGGGCCAGAGGTCTGGTGGTGGTTGGCAAAGAACCTTTTGACTGGAGAAGTCCTAACTGGAAAAGACCCTATGCTAACCAGTCTATCCCCTTTGAGATCGAAAAGAGGATGAATGTGGTTTGCACAATCTGTCATAACTATGGTCATGTAGCTATGAACTATAGAAGAAGGACTAGTAGAGGCAATGCTAGACCTTGGAGAGCATATAGTATGGGTTGTTATCATTGTTATAAACTGGGACATATTACAAATTTTTACAAAGATAAGGTGAACAAGTTGGTAAATCAATCTGCTAACTGAAAAGGGAAGATGAAAGTTGATGTTGAGGAGACCAGAGTTGAAATGAGCAGAAACTAGAAAAAGAAGGATGATAAGAAAACCGAAGATAAACCATCTGAAGATCCTATTTCTTCACCTAGTGTGGAGAACCCTTCATCGACAAACTACGCTATTAAAAAGTTTAAGGGGAGCTTAATGGGTATGTGCACAAAGATGGTGCTCAAAAAAGTGGACACCACCCAAAAAAAACATGGAAAAACAAGTAGCTTGTACGTGGTTTTAAAATTTGAAATTCCCGTGTACGCACTTAGGTTTGTTCTTCCCGAGCCTAGAGAAGGTAGAGCGTACACGCTGCTTTTAGGAAAATGAGTGCATACGCGCTATGCCTAGGAAAATGAGTGCGTACATGCTACTCATAGGAAAATGAGCACGTATAGGCTAATAATCCAAATATAACCGCATATGTGATGCCTGTTAAAAAAAAGTTTTAAAAAAAAATTGGGTCTCATTTACCCGTGAATAGCACGTTTTTACTTCATTTTTTTTTCATTTCCTCTCCTAAACCACGAACAGGGTGCTATATTTGTCCTCCAAGCTATGGATCAAGGTTAGTTTTTTTTTTTTCGCCATTCTTTCCCGTTTGTTCATTTTGTTTTGCATTTTGAATTTAATTTCATTAATTCTGGTTAGGTTTTTTCATTTTTGTTTCAAAAACCAGATTCTTCTAATCCATAAAAAGAACAACCAAATGCACCTCTTGAAAAACCACAAGAACAACCAAATGCACCTCCTAAAAACACACAAGAACAACCCCCAATTCCTCCTTTAGACCGCACACCCGAAACACAAGAGCAATTAATTAATCAGTGAGGACAAAATATGTCTAAAATCAATAGACTGATTGTTAAATTGGAAACTTCTAAACTTGAGCATCATCAATCCCTCGCCACTAGCCTAGAAACATTAGCTAGTAGTGCCATAGTTGTTTCCACACAAATTACCATATGGGGAAGCTTTAGGGATAGGTGTCGTCAATTCTATGCTGATGGGCTGTCATACAATGGAGTAAAAAACAAAAATATTTCTAAACAACAAATATGTTCCCTTTTCATTGATCCCAAAATGGGTCAATCATTACCTCTTAATGCAAAGAGGTTTCCCATACATTGGTGTACCAATGTGCAGATGAAGAATATTTTTTGGCAGAGGTGGTGGATGGTCTTTGATGATCCACCTTGTAATAATTATGAGGTGCCATTATATTTTTTGAGAAAAGTATATTGTAAGTTTGTGCTCAATGTGCACCCAAACTATTTTGACATGAGAGAGTTCCATGGTAGAGGTGGTGGCTCTGTCCAAGATAGACCTAGAGCCCATAGGCGATTACCCGCGGAGAGTCACTACCCCCTAGCACACAAACCCAAGGTGCATTAGCTGTCCCTACAGAGCTGAAAGAGTCGATGGAGCTACAAAATCTTTAGGTGACCACAACATTGATTGGTGCCATCATCCAACATGGGACGTCATTAGGATACCCTATTGTATTGGATGATGAGCCATTAGGTGGTGATAGAGAGCCCATCCAACATATGTGTGTCAGTTTCTCGGGGATAGATGATGCAGCTAGTGTAGATGGATCCTCATCTCATCTGTGAATGATTTGCGGGAGTATATGTCAGGTCTCCATGATAGAGGATTTCGTGCTGATAGATGAGTTGATGGACATGGCGTGTGCGCATGAGCGACAAACACAGGTGTGTTGATTTGTATTCATAGCATTTTATTTATCAATCACCTTAAATTTGTAATTACATAGTTATGAATTTTTATTTATACATCGATTTAAATTGAGACAAATAATATGTATTTCAAGATGCTGCAGTGGTATCCCATATTCCTCCCCCAGTTACTATAGCTGCAACTTCAATGCCTGAGGTATAAATTTTGTAATATGTTAAAATATAATAGTATACTTTGAATTCAAAAAAATACAAGATATACTAACTATCTTTAATGCTTAGTCCAATTATTTGTTTGTAGGTGTTGACAGGGGAAGAAATGTCCCAGATTGATGGCATCACGCTCTATACTAATATCTCATGTTAATTTTGTTTTTTTAGGGTACCCCCTGCACGTCTAGGGCTCGTCCTAAGAAAATGAATTCCTCAAAGATGCCAAAATGTGGGAAGAAGGTAATTGAACACATTTTTAGTTATACAATTGTTTTAAAATGTTGAAATCAAGTATTAGTTGGGGTTTGTAGATTGATTAGTGTTCTTTGTCTATTTTACATGTACAACGACCATTGAGCTATGTGAATTTGTTGAATGCACCCAATTTTCTCATGGTTCAAGAGAGGGTGGAGGTATGTATCTCTACTTTATTTTCTTGATTTGATGATTAATGCACGCGTACATGTGAACTTGTGATGCATTATAATCTTATAATTTTTTCATAAAGGAAATATCCATACCTATTTCATCAATGGCGAACTCTCCTGCGTGCACTAGAGAAGCATTTCAGGATCTGGTACACTTTTGTTTGATATGTAAAATTAATTGTTTTTAACCTATAATACTTATAAGTATATTAATTGTATTTAATCTTTGAATATTTTTGTATAGGTAATAGCGACCTTTTCTCCATCGATGGTGAGCCATCCTCAATCCATTGGACAAGCATCTCAGGCAAAGGTATGCCATTGTTCTCTATTTATAGCTTTTAAGTGTTTTTGATATATTTATGTTAGTACATTGTATTAATTGTACATTTAATCTACAATAGACCCCTTCGCGGTATGTCCATAACGTGCATCCATTTAAGTGTGTCTTCAAGAAAACTCCTAAGAGTGACAAGGAGAGGAGAGCGAAGACATTAGTTCCTAGATCAGTCAATGAGGTAATCTACATTTCAATTACAAAGGAATTATATTTAAATGAATTGTTATGTTATTCATTGTGAACTATTTTCTACAAATGAATTCTAACTTGGCTTTTGAATTGTGGTTTTGCAGCCATCTACAGAGCCGTGTACTGCATCAAAGAGGCTTGATTTTGACTATCCACCACAAGTTTAGGATCATATAGTGTTAGTTTTGGTCATAAAATGACCAATACATGTAGATATATTCTACATTTTTATTGTATATCGATTTGGACATGGCTTATGCCACATTTTTGTAATACTTGTATTGACCTGGTAGACATGCCTTTATATATATATATATATATATATATATTGATATTCGATCCAATAAATGTGTACTGAGTTCATTATTTTGTATTCATTGTATTTTGTGGTTGTCATTTTATAAATTTAAATGAATATTTGTATATGTAATGAACAATATGAATATAAACAAAAAAAAAAAATGATATAAAACATTGCAATCATGGAATATGATTTGATAAAATTTCTAAAATGTTGAATTAACCCTACAACACTCCTTGTATTCAGTTCATTATTGTGTATTCATTGTATTCGATGGCTTCCCTTTTATAAAATTTAAATGAATATTTGCATATGTAATGATATGAATATAAAAAACAAAAATAAAAAATATGAATATAAACAAAAATATGTGTTTGGTGCTCTAACAGTATGAATATAAACAACAATATGTGTTTGGTGCGAGAGCACCCTCACGCTTGCAATGGTCAAATTTTTTTCATCGTGTGCACAAAACAACATCGTGAGCGCACCCGGGTGGGTAGGTTTATGCTAGTCATGCCCCTGTCGTGCATTCCAAAGCACCAAAACATCGAGAAACATACCATACCGGTGCGATCTTTGAAGTGCCCTGATTCCAAAAAATTATCAAAATTTGACAAACTATTTATTCAAATCCAGGACACATATGATCGATCCTTTTAAACTCATGGGATTTCTTGAGGCTCCTATACAATGGTATATATCAGTTTTTGACGAGTCAGAGCCATTTTCAATTGGTAGCATTTTTTCTCCTGCTGAAAAAATCGTTAGTTGCATGCAATGCAAAGTTACCAAATTGGCTAGAATTGATATGGTTTGTCATGTGCACAAACTGACATCCCAAGTGCATCCAAGTGGGTAGGTTTATGCTAGGCATCCCCCTATCATGAATCCCAAAGTGCCGAAATGTCAAGAGTCATACCGTACTGGTGCTATCTCTCAAGTGCCCTGAGTCCAAAAAATTGTCAAAATTTGACAGACTATTTCTTCAAATCCAGGAGACATATGGTCGATCCGTTTGAACGCGTGGGGTCAAGTGAGGCTCCTCTACAATGGCCTATCTCAGTTTTTGACGAGTTGGAGCCATTTTCAATTGGTAGCATTTTTTCTCCTGCTGCAAAAACTGTCAGTTGCATGCACTGCAAAGTTGCCATATTGGCTAGAATTGATTTGATTCATCCTGTGCACAAACTGACATTGCTAGTGCATCTAGGTGAGTAGGTTTACACTAGGAATGCCCATGTCATTCATTCCAAAGCGCCAAAATGTCGAGAGTCATACCGTACCGGTGCAATCTCTGAAGTGCCCTGAGTTTAAAAAATTATCAAAATTTGACGACTGTTTCTTCAAATCCAGGACACATATGGTCAATCCATTTAAACTTGTGGGGTCGCATGAGGCTCTTGTACAATGGCCTGTCTCAGTTTTTGATGAGTCAGAGCCATTTTCAATTGGTAGAATTTTTTCGCGTGTTGCAAAAATCGTCAGTTGCATGCAATGCAAAGTTGCTGGATTGGCCAGAATTGATTCAGTTCGACATGTGCACAAACCAAAATTATGAGCATGTCCAAGTGGGAAGGTTTATGCTAGGTATGCCCTTGTCATTCATCCCAAAGCATCAGAACATCAAGAGTCATACCATACCAGTACGATCTCTCAAGTGCCCTGAGTCAAAAAGATTGTCAAAATTTGACGCACTATTTTTTCAAATCTAGGATACATATGGTTGATCCATTTGAACTCGTGGGGTCACTTGAGGCTCCTCTACAATGCTCTATCTCAGTTTTTGACGAGTTGGAGCCATTTTCAATTGGTAGCATTTTTTCGCCTGCTGCAAAAACCATCAGTTGCATGCAATGGAAAGTTGCTAGATTGGCTATCATTGATTTGGTTCGTCATGTGCACAAACTCCATCACAAGTACATCTAGGTGTGAAGGTTTATGCTAGGCATGCCCCTATCATGCATCCCAAAGTGTCAGAACGCCGAGAGTCATACCATACCGATGCGATCTCTCAATTGCCCTAAGTCCAAAAAATTATCAAAATTTGACGCAATGTTTCCTCAAATCTAGGACACATATGTTCAATCCATTTGAACCCATGGGGTCACGTGAGGCTCCTCTACAATGGCCCATCTCTATTTTTGATGAGTCCGAGTCATTTTCAATTGGTAGCATTTTTCCGCCTGCTGCAAAAATCGTCAGTTGCATGCAATTCAAAGTTGCCAGATCAGCTAGAATTGATTCGGTTCATCGTGTGCACAAACCAAATCATGAGTGCATTCAGGTGGGTAGTTTTACGCTAGGCATGCCCCTTTCATGCATCCAAAAGCATTGAAACTCCTAGAGTCATACTGTATCGGTATGATAACTCAAGTGCCTTGAGTCCAAAAAATTATCAAAATTTGACGGATTGTTTCTTCAAATCCAAGACAGATATGGTCGATTAGTTTGAACCCATGGGGTTGCATGAGGCTTCTCTACAATGGCCTATCTTAGTTTTTGATGTGTCAGAGCCATTTTCACTTGGTATCATTTTTTCACCTACTACAAAAACCATCAGTTGCATGCAATGCAAAGTTGCGAGATTGGCTAGAATTGATTCGGTTAGTCGTGTGCACAAACCAATGTCACGAGCACATCCATGTGGGAAGTTTTATGCTAGGCATTCCCCTATTGTGCATCTCGAAGTGTCAGAACGTCAAGAGTCATACCATATCGGGGCGATGTAGAAGTTGCTTGACAACTTTTTTGACAATTTGTTTGATAACAATGACAATTTTTGCTCAAATTGTATCTAGTCTCAATCTCTGACCCCTATGACCCAATAATGACTCAAATAATTCTCCATTATTATACAAGAATAAATAATTCTCATGATTATACACATCACATATACTCAAAATATAGTCACAAAACATTGACACACAAAATAGTCACCAAACATTGTCACATATTATTCAAAAATTTGCCTCTAAATATGATCAAATCAACTCTTGGCTATTTGATTATACAAAAAAATATCTTACAAATCATCTCATGGGATTTTATACAAAATTTGGTATTACAATATGTGCGATTCAACTCATCGCCATTTTAATATACAAATCATCTCATGGGCTTTTATACAAAATTTGGCATTACAATATGTGCGATTCAACTCATCGCCATTTTAATATACAAAATTTGGCATGTACATATTACAAATCAGCTCATTGCCATTTAAATATACAAAATTATGCCCCTAAACATGTAAAAATCAGCTCATGGGCAGTAATATATTAAAAAAATGAATATAGAACAATTCGTCGATGAATTATACAAAATTCTCAAAGTCATTCTACTCTGAACCATAGAATCAATCAAGTGAGCCTTCAGGATCAGCTCTAACTCGTATTGTGTCAAGTATTTCCTCGTGGTCAGTTTCATGAACTTTCCATAAAATCTTATTATGAGGTCTACCACAATACTTAATCAAGTGAATATTTGTTGCAACAACAAGGTTAGAGAAATTAAGAATATGTCTGTGTGTTTAAAAGTCCTCGAACAACCAAACATCAAAATTATTGATAGGTTATCTCCAAAGCCATGTTTCTGTCATGACAATAGACCCTATTGGGTACTCAATACCCTCTCCATCAATGATTGTGGTTGTCAATTTTCTTTTTGGCTCAACACAACGACACAAATAGTAATATGTTCCTTCTTCATTGTTCTCTTCTGCAACAACTACACACATGACCTGCATTTTATAAAGTGTTAATTAATACCAAAAATAAATTATGATGTACAATACCAAAAACAATACTTGCAAAAAAATTAACTCAAAAAATCACCTGAATCCACTAGGTCGGATACATGGTCAAAATCCACTGATGTGTCCATCTGGCTCAAATGTAGTTCTTTGGAAATTTGATATGAATCAAAGGGAACCAATAGTCTACAAGACCATTTGTCAACCCACTCTTGTGATTCACATTCTTCCCACAAACAATACATGTATGAAGAGACAAAACCTACCATTTGTCTTGTATAAATTACCAGTGAACTTGAATTTGAACTCATAAATGAGTGCATGTCACTCGATCCTGCAACTGTACAACAATCTAGATATTTTTCAATGTTAGATTCAGTGATCAACCAAAAATATCTATGAACCATTGATGTACCAGGATTACATGGACCCATCGTATACTTACACCATCGCACAATTGTTTCTGCATCTATCAACTCAGCACCACCTTCGTACTTCAATTCTTCGCTAGCTAGGGCTCTTTCCACACATGCTCCTGCACCATCATGCTCTCCCTTACCATGTCTAGCGTCAGTGAAATTTCAAAAATGTTGTACATCACTTGTCATATGCATCCTTGTCAACCAATAAAACATCCTTCCATTCTTGAATTCTGTGGTGCAATTATCTGACCATATCAAGTATCAGTTGTATCATATGTTCCTTTCCCTTAAACTATCATAGAAAAATTTAAAGCTTCCTTGTACAAACTTTGATGAATGAGTACTATCATCACTTATGTAGAAGTGATACTCTCTTACAACGTTTCTATCCTCCTTTGTGCTATCATCTGCATGCATGAATGCTATGTGTAAAAAAATAGAAACTTGTGTAGACTGATAATACATGGATTGCACTTCATTTTGAGGTTATAGTGTATAATTTGTTGGCAAATGCACACCCCAATGAGATATATTAGGTGATTGAAGGTATTGTCATTGATGGCAACCTTACAATCATATGATACTGGTAGGGTGGCACTAACATTGGCACTAGTAGACTCTACACCAACAAATAGAACACCAGCACTAAAAAGGAAGAACACCGACACCTTGGCCGACAACAATTTTGTATTAATATATTTTGTAATTAATTGTAAAAACTTTTGTAAACCTGACATGGTGGATTAAAATATGACTCATATATGTATGAGATCATTGTAAGAATATAGATGTAAAGACATTAAGGATAATAAGGATATGATGCAAAATTTGCATAGAAGGTAGCAGACCTAATATGCAAATTATTGGATAAGGGTTTATGTGTGCAGAGAGCTTAAACCAGTATTGAACCTGGCATAGTAGATGCCTATCTGAAGCAATACAAGACATTGGATTAATATAATCCACTTTTATAATTCAGTGTGACTTCATTTTGTAATTGAGCAGTGAGCTCTAGGCACTTGGCCTGCCTGCATGTGCAGGCCCCTATTGTAAGCAGTAATATTCTCTTATTGGCCAGTAAGTGAATATTCTGGGTCACAAATCCCACCGAGGTTTTTCCCACACCGGGTTTCCTCATTAAAATACTGTCTTATGGTGTGCTTTTCATGTTGTGGTTTCTACTCTTATTTGCTGCATTCTTTTTGGTTTACCAGTACACAGTTTTAGTATGTTTTTCATGTTATAAGTTAAGAAAATATTATTACCGGTCATATACTAATTCACCCCCCCCTCTCAGTATCTTATCTTGGTCCTCTATTTTCAAAAGCCTAATAGCTTGAGGAAAATATTAACACCGATAAAAATGGAAAACTTGAGGAAGCCGTTGGAAACAAATCTTTTAGACTATGATGCAGAAAAGGTAAAGAATATCAAACCTTAAGATGATCTGAAGGATTTTGAGAAAATCATACAAAGACTTCAAGAGAATTACACCATTACAAAAAATAAAAGAAGAGAACTCTGTGAAAAGATGTAGAACGATGAAGATGAAAAGGAAACTCTTAATGATCTGGTGAACAAGATAAGATAGGAAATCAGTACAATGAAGAATGAAATGAAAGATATGACTATGAGATTTTGTGAAGAAACTGAAAATCAGAAGAAGAATGAAGAAGACTTGATTAGAAGACTGAATGATGCTGGAAATGAAAACAAAAGACTCAGTCATGGAAATGATATGTTAAAAATAGATCTGATGCATGCACAAAATGACATAACTGAACTCATGAGACAGAAAGGAATCTTTGAAAATGAACTGACTACTGCAAATCAGCACAAGGAGAAATTCAAGAAAATTTTAGAAGAACTTGCTGACATGCTAAAAAATCAGAAACCAAATGGTGATACAAATGGCCTTGGCTTTGAAATTGGTGAAAGCTCCAGTACTGCAAATAATCATGATCATAGCAAACCGGTAAGACAACCTAATGCTTACAAATTTAATGGGAAATGTTTTAATTGTAACAAATACGGTCATAGAGAAAATCAGTGTATATTTAGAAATTAACAGAACACTAATACACCCACCGGTCAATGTTCTAAATGCAACAAAGTGGTCATAACTCAGAAAATTGTAGAATGAATGTAAGATGTTATCTTTGTGGAAGATTTGGACACTTATCTAATCAATGCAGAACACACACTGGCATAGGATATGGGAAAGCTATTCGAAAAAAAAAGTGACTTGTTATGCTTGCAACAAAATTGGACATATTGCAAAATTTTGTAGAAGCAAGACTTCACTGGAAAATAACAAAGGTCTGATCTTGAAAGGTAAAGAAAAGGTTGAAGAGGTAAAGAAAGAATTCTCAAAAGAATGGATCAAAAATTCATAACAAAATGTTGATAGGAATACTCCTCCACTGGCAGGAGAGTCTTCATCTAAGTGAAGGAAAATCCTTTGAGGGTTTAGCAACAAAATGAAAACATGCTATTATTCCCTCGGTTGATGGTGAGAAGTTGAAATTACTTCTACCGACAGATGAGTTAATTTGTGACTTAACTGACAGAGCATTAAATATGGTAGTTGAAGAATAACATTACAAACCAAGTGTTTTGGCTCCTTTTTCATTCACCGAACATTCAAATCTTTGAGAGCACGAAAAATCCCAAGTGAAGGCACTCTTAGCAAAGAAGTGAAGTAATTAATTCAAGAATTCATCCTTAAGGCAGATTGAGGTATTTATGACTATGGCTTCTTCATCCACTCTTGAATTTATTGCAAACCCTACTATTGTTGAGGTTATTAAGTGCCCTAGACCCGTATTCAAACTAGTTCCTGAAATTGCGAAAAAGGATAATAGCATAGGTACATTCTCTCAAATTCCTAAGGGAGTAGTATATGCTGAAGACCCTAGGATGTACATACATTGTCACATAGAGGAATTAGGTAATGAAGAAATCAAGAACATGTATAAGACCATGATTTGTGATGAATCTGGAAACATCAAACCAGAACACAAGATAGTAGAAACCCTAGGCTTTGTGGGTATCCTTAGAATTCCTGATTTTCCTGAGGATATTGTAAGAATTGTGCTATGCAGAGTTCATGGTGAATTTTTCTGGCTGGATTTGATTCATAAAATCACAAAAGAAGCGGTAAACGAAGTAACAGGATTACCTTCCACCAGTAGCAAACCTGACAAAAGAAAAGTCTAAAATGACACAGTGGTGAACCTAACCAGTGCAACATTCGACAAAAAGTCTGTAAGGGTAAACGATGTAAAGGACATAAATTTCAGATTTATCAGTATGATCTTAGCTTATAGAGCTACAAATGCAAATAGGTTAAACTCAATTTCTATCCTATGTATCAAAAGTGCTTATGACTTGATTAATGATAATGAAAGAATAGATGTATGTGAATGGCTTAAAGATGAGCTGGTAGATAATCTAGAGAAGATCAATGGAGACAAGAAAGGAACATTTAGATTCAGAAATTTGCTTGTTTGTCTATTACTGTACATAACTAAACAAATACTCGGTATTGGTATAAGAGATTTTGGCTTTGACATATTGATAGGGAAGCAACTTTTGATATACTAAACAACATGGGAGATAACGAGGAGAAAAATATAAATGAACACTTCCAGGCACTAAAAGCTCAAATAAAAACTAAAGTAAGACTGTCACAGGCTATTGTGGATAAATATCATATTGAAATTTATTTTGTAGTCAAGAAAGATGAAATCTGGATGGAGGCAGTTGTCCCTAGAACTATCTAGGTAACTGAAATGGGCTATGAGATAGATAATAATATTATAAATACTTATGCAAAATCCCTCATTGAAGCACCAAAGGATCCTACTGAGAATGTTTTTGTCAGTGCTGAAACAATTGAAAGTGGAATTCAGTCTAGGAAAAGAGTTAAGAAAGTTGAAGGGATAGTAAGGAAAGGAACTCCGTAGGCAAAAGCAATCAAAGAATATATCTTGAAACAAACCAATATAAAGGAAAGTGAATTGGAAGGAATTCAACCAGAAGTTCATGTTTCATCAATTGGAACATCCTCTAAAAGTGACATATCGAAAGAATTCAAAAGGGAAGATAGAAAAAGAAAACCCTCACCGGTACCCTCTCCTACACCCAGGAAAACAAGGCAAAAGCAACAGGCAGTGTGGCCTCCAGTGAAAAAGTTGACTTCTAAGAAAAGGAAGGTAAAACAAGATATTGCTCCACTGGATAAACTCTTAAGTGAAATAATTGAAGATGGTAAGTTGAAAAACAACAGAAAAATATATAACACATTATCTATTGATGACAAGGAAAGCATTAGGAACAGTGTAATCTTACACTTAGATATATTCAAGAAAGTTTTAATGGAAGTTGTTGATGAAATACCAAATGATTTGTATAGAAGATTGGAAGCTAGAAATTTAGCCATTGTTGAACTGGATAAGAAAATTAAAATTGAAAAACTACTTGCAGTGCATCTAGTAAACTCACCTGATGAGATAGAAAAATTAATCAGTGAGGCCAACCAGACAGTATTTTCCATTGCTCACCGGCATGTAGTACTAATTGAAGGTAGAGTAAAAGAAGTCTCTAAGGAAACAACAGATGCATGGGACATATTCTTTGTAGAAAAAGAGAAACAGGAAGAACTCAGAAGACCCAAGACTATCATAGTATATGAAAAGGATAAGGATAAGGGGAAAGGTAAGGTAGGTGGACCTCCAAGCCTTAAAATAACTGATAATGTACCCCCACCTCCTTTAGATACTCCACCGATAGAAACCACAGATAATCAAATGACCACTAAGAGTATGGATACTCCATTAGAGGATACTAATCCTCAATCTGAAATTTTGTACACTATAAATATGGATACTAAAGAAGTAAATGTTCTGGTTGACAGAGAAACCATTGAAGATAAAAGGGAAGATATGGCTTCTGAGCCACCGACAGAAGACACCATTGGTAAAACTTTTCAAGAACCGGTAGACAAAATAGAGAAACAATCAAGAAAATCGGCAATGGATAGTACAGAGACACAGAAAACGGAAGTGCATACTGAGACTACATCTGAGACATCGGCAAAAGGATAGATTGAGAAACTGGCAAAAGCACAGATGGAGAAACCAGAATAGGAACAGGTTAATGAACAAGTTCATACCGAGATAGTGCCACCTACCAAAACAGAAAAGCCCAAACCTTTGTTTGTAGAAATGCAAACACAGACTGACCTACCAGAGGTCGAATCAAGAAAGGTAATTACTAAAACTAGTAGTATGGATATTATAAGAACAGTTGGACAGACATCCTGTACTTCTATAGGAGAAATCTGACCTACAAATGTAACAGAGGTCTTATTGGATTCAATAAAGAAAATTATAGAGTGTAATGCACAAGCATATAAGGCTATTGATGATACCATTCCTATTCTTAAATTGATAGCACCAAAGTGCATTGTGGATAACAAAGATTCTTTAGGTCAACTAGACACATTGTCTAAGTTCATCACCGATAACATTTTGACAATTGATCAAATAAATGAGGACACATTTAAGGAAATAATGATTAAAGAAAAAGAGAAATTCCTTGAGGAAACCATAAAGAAGAACAAAGAGAAAATAGATACACTATTACCAGAACTTGGAAAAATAATTCTTGACTTCAAAAAAATGTATATGGACACTTGTAAAACAAATATTCTAACAGAAGATCTAGACAAAGAAATTAGAAAAGTACAAGATAAGATTAACAATATTACTGACAATCTGATAGATACATCGGACTCATTTTCGAAGATAGAAATGAAAATTGCAAAGTTAGAAGAGGAAATCAAGAAGTTAGAAAAGGATAAAGAGAGGATAAAGGATAAGGCAAAGGAATTAAAACGTAGAATTGGTCCCAAACTAGATTAGCTCATTTCTTGGAGAAAAGAAATATCTCAGGCTTTGGTTCCCGGACTTAAGACACTGGAAGAGAAAATGCACATACTCACCGACACAGTGCAGAGAACTCAAGAGGCATTGAAAGACAACAAAAGATATAGAGATTGCCTAATTTTGGTTTCGACATATATTTTCTAGATCATAACCCACCGATTACAAGAATCTAAGTAGGACTCCACTGACAGTGAATGACAACCTTTGTCATTGATGTCAAAGGGGGAGTAGTAGATAGTAAAAATCCAAAAAGTAAAGATCATCTGCTCAGGGGTAGCACACATCTGGTATAGTTTTTAGAAAGGTTTTTGGACTTCAATTTTTGGATACATTCTTGAATTTTTCTCATGAGGTGTTGCCATCAATGCCAAAGGGGGAGATTGTTAGCAAATGCACACTCCAATGAGATATTTTAGGTGATTGAAGGTATTATCATTAATGGCAACCTCACAATCATATGATACCGACAGGCTGACACCGACACCGACAATAGAAAACTATACACCGACACACAAAACACTGACTCCGAAAAAGAAGAACACTGACACCTTGGCCAACAACAATTTTGTATTAATGTATTTTGTAATTAATTATAAATTTTTCTCTAAAGACGACATATCGGATTGAAATATGACTCATATATGTATGAGATCATTGTAAGAAGATATATGTAGAGACATCAAGGATAATAAGGATATGATGCAAAATTTGCATAGAAGGTAGCATACCTATTGACGTGCGTTTTGACACACCCATCAATAGTTAAGTAGTTTATGCAAACACTCACCACCTCTCCTAAAAAGTAATGGGTTTGGAAGAACTCAATACCCCAAGGTCTTTGTAGTTGGGTCTTGACGGTGATGGGTAACTCAATGGCTGATGTGGTTATACCTGTAAAGGGGCATGCTCGTTAGAACTAAATCTCGCTGGTTTACGAACAACTGTACTTCCTTTTTTTTTGTATTTTATGATTTAAGACTCTCTGGGAAATAAAATGTGAAGTGTAAGGGAAACAAGAAAATAAGCATAAAGATCAATACAATGACAACTCAATGAACTATTCAATTAGTTCTCTGCAATTTGAGCAAGTATCAAATATTATCCAAGTTAACATTCAACAATGAACTTCCATAAAACCTGCAAAATCATCAATTTCACAAATCTGTGGACATAGAATCATCAACAATATGGCCTATAACAATAATTCTCATACACCACTGACATGCGCAATATGGTTCATATAATAATAGACAAAAAGATTACCATGTTGCTAACTAAAAATAATAGACGTTACCAATTACACAGAACAATCAGTTAGAATATTGATGTAAATCAGACAATCTACAAGCTTCTTTTCATATTAATCTCCATGAATGTATAGCAAAAATAACTCAAACTTCTTAACCATCTGCAAAAATCTCTAAAAATCTCTAAGTGGGCCACAAATCATCAATTTGGGACCCTTACAAATGAATTCAACTTCTCAATTTATAGAAGTTTTTTCACTCTATTATTTAGGAAATAACTCTACCCTAAATTAAGAACTAAAATTAGGAGTCACAGTTAACTTGCAAGTTTCTACTTGGACACTCCACTTAACAACTACAAAGAAGATGTTGCATGAGCACTATGAAGACCATCTTGGGTGAGCCACATTTTCGTAACCATTTAGGATTTTCAAAATTGGAACTTTGAGTAAGAAGAGTAGTTTTAAAATAAAGGAAAAGCTTCGCTATCTTTAGCAATTGTGTGCCTAGCTTTTTTTATTATTTCTTGGTAAATGCCTTATAATTTTCAAATATACATGCAACTGCTTGAAATGGCGGATTGGCTACATGCTTAATTCTAAATTTATACTTCTTCAAAGTCTCCTCTGCATGTACCCTTTGTTCCTCTAACTCCCTTACCGTATCTGACACCTCCTGACACTGAGTAATCAGCTGTGTGTATCTATCCATAAGGGTAGCATCGAACTGGGCAGCAGGTCCTAAGTTTTGTGCCTCATATGCATCCCATTGATTCAAAACTTACTGCTGGTCCATTATTCCAATATCAGCTATTTTGAGGCCAAAAGGCCCTAGCATATTCGTTACAAAATCCTCATATGACAAAATCTCTCTGTGGAGAGGGTCCCGAATATTAGTCATCTCCTTAACATACTGCTGATACATCTCTACTTTCAACTCCAAAATGTATATGTAGGATTGTAGATTCTCACAACTATCCCCTCCTAAGAGGTCTTCCTGTACTATTAGCTCTTCTCCTAACCTTAGTATCCTTTTCAAAATTTAGAGCTATTTATTAAAGGTGTTCTCCTTCCACTCCCATTGAGTGGAACGGGTTGCCAAAGCTCCACCTGCCTGTACCTCTTTACGGTATATTTCCTTCATGTCCTGTAGAAACAACCTAATTTTGGCTGCATTCATTTGAGTCCAAGACTTAGTGGCCACAGCTACTCGTCTCACTTCCAATAGTGCCTTTACATATCCTTCTAGCAAGGATGAGGTTGAACGTAGGTCATGTGTCCTACAAGAGTCCAAAGGTTTACACATTTCCACCAAGAGGTGTTTATACTGCCCAAGTTGTGCTTTAAGTTCTACATTTGAGCTATGTTCCTTTTCCACACACCCTTTGACAATGCTTGTGGCTAGTTCCAAGGTATCTAACTCTCCCCACTTGGTCTGCTTAGCTAGGTTTACCTATGATACTTGGTATTTGGGAGAAGCTTATCCCTTGGCCTGCGATGGAACCACCACATCTACAATCACTTCACCAGAACTAGTTTTTGACAGGTGGTGAACCATCTTCAACTTCTTAACCTTTGGTGGTTCCTCGGTGATTGCTTGTTGTAGAGTAACCTTAGGAAGATTTGCTTTCCTATTTTTCTTTTCAAAGGTAAACTCTAACCATTCTAGTGTATCATAAGGTTTATCACCTTGATGTGATATAATCTCAGCAGTTATAATATGCACCTCTGCCTGCTCCTCTATCTGCTCCTCTGCTTCAGCCCCCGTTTGGTCAGGAACCTAGAATGATGAAATTTGGTGGGCTGAGTTAGCTTGGAGAGCTTGTTGTTTGTGTAACTCTCCTAGCTTACCACTAACTTCCTCATTAAATTCCATTTCTTCATTCCCTAGCTCCATCTCTGCCTGCCCGACTTCTATATCCTTAAGCAAGTCTTCTTGGTCTTGAGGAGTTAAAATCAACCTTTCATTCAGGATGTCCTCTGCTTCACCTCCTTCTTTCTCACTACCTAAAGGCTGTTGTTGGTCAAGATCCTCTTCCTCATGGTTAGAATCAGACTCAACATTTCTAACTTTCACTTTCTCAGTAGTGCATGTAAAACCTTGCACTTCGGGCTGCCCTATGGATAGATTGACAAATGGTGGTGCGGGAGTAGTGGTGCCCAAAGGACTTGTTGTACCTATGGAGGGTGGCTGAGCAGGTACCTCCTTGGTGGCTTCTAGGTTCTCTTCCTATTCTTGAGTATCTTCTCCTCCAGTGTGGCCTATAATAGTCCTTGGTGGGAGAACTCTAGCAAGTGGAACGACACCTAGCCCATCGGTCACCCCTAGGTCTGCAACCTTCTTTAATAGTTCAAACTCCTTCATCTTTTCTTAGAGTTTCTTTAGCACATCCTCAATGCTTTCTTGAGGCTTGTCCTCCTCACCTGGGTTAGTGGAGGTATCCTGTCTTGAAGTTGACCTCATTTTTCGGGCATACTCTTTATGACCTCTTGACTATGGCACCCTTGAGGTGGATTCTTTTTGTTTTGTTTTTGATGCACTGGGTCTGACCGTCTAATTTAACCATTTCTTAGTCCTATTGATGACTCCCTAGAAGACCTTCTCCATATCTATATCTTCACTTGTAGACCATTTCACTGGGAAGAGGGGTCTCTTGTTTATCCCTAATTCTTTATAAATTGGGTTGAGTAACTCTCCATCATCCCTTAGGTCTTTAGGGTGGTTAGTCTCGATACCAAAGTCTTTAACCTGCGACACAGACAACCTATTATAATTCTTCTCCCTGACTTCAAAACTATCTTGCAAGTTGGCCCAAAAGTCTTCCAAGCTGGGCCTATGCCCCTCATATGCCTTAGGCATAGCTTGCTTAAGTTTCCCGTAGGGATCATAAAATTCCCTAGTATGATTGTATTCTTTCAAGTTCAAATCTTGAAGCTCTTGCTTTTGCCACTTGTATTTTAGAATAGGCGAAGTACCCAATGGACACCGAGAAGTCAATACCCATTTTGTTTTTAGAAGATAGCAGTGATTGGAGACCAAGAAGTTATCTTACATACTCTAGTACAATTACCCTATCGTTGCAATAACAAGGCAGCAACATTAGATTCCCTGTGAATCCACTAACTCTGATGTAAGTGGAATGTGGTTTTTGGATGAACCAACATGCCCATTCCCGGATAATAGCCATGGCTTCTAGGCTTATCTGATATGCTGCGTCTATAGTCAACTTAATGATTATAGGGAAGATGAAGGCATCATTAACCCTCTTGAAGTGTGTCTTTGCATTTGTTAGAGTGAGTTGGGAATAATATTCCCATATCTTTTTCTGTCCCTCCTTCTCTCCTAACTGCCCTTCTACCTGTAGGCCTGGAAACGTTCTGGCTCTGGTAGCTACCCAAATGACATAGGATGTGAAAAAGAACTTCTGGGTGTGCTGCACCTCTTTCATCTACTTACAAATGTTGTTCGAAAGGATTTGCGACCAATAAAAGTATTGCTTTCCTATCAATATGGTACTCATAAATTAGAATATCCAAGGGTGGAAATGCTTACAATCAGGCTTGCTGAAGGCCCTACTGAGCATGATAATCAAGTCCCATTGAGGCTCTTTGAAGTCTGCCCTCAGGATCTCTGTAGTCTTGAGCCCTGTTTTCCTTTCCTCTTCCAACCAGTTGGTATTCATGTGTTGTTTGCTGGCAGACACCTTCTCATTCCATGTTTTCAAGGCCTCTTCTTCTGTTAGTAAGAAAGCCTCTTTCGTGGTTTGGATTTTGAAGATGAACCTCAACATATCCGGTGATAAGTCAATAATAGACTTTTCTTGTGCATCCATACACTTCATTGTCTCTAGATTGTAGAATGGAGCGATGGTCATTATAAACTCTGGTGCTTAAAGCAATTGCGGGAATATAGTAGCTTCCACAAGACCCAACCTCTTGATCCTTCGGTGGAGAGCATCTAGATTAGGTTTATCCAATTGGGTTGCAATATCCCCAATCTCTATGTGTCCCACTTCGGTGTCCGTGACCCATTTAATTTGATCGTCTAGCTTCGAAACATGGACCTGTCCCTGATATTGGTACTTCATGGTAGCTAGAAGTCTGTCAACCTCTTTACCTCTCTTGCTGATAGATGAGTCCATCTAACCACTATAACTTGCAAGTAAAACAAAAATCTTAGTCGTCAATATTAAACATAATTCTTGATCCACTTTGGGACTTCAGGGTCCTGGGGTCCCGGGTAAGCAAAAAGAAAAAGGGCTCAGAACTCTGGAGATCTGGGGTTTTGGGGTGAATTGGAACATGAAACCTGAAACTCTGTGGATCCGGGGTTCCGAGGTGGATTGAAACATGAGACCTGGAACTCCGGGGATCCAGGGTTTTGGGGTGTATTGGAACATGAAACCTGGAACTCTGGAGATCCAAGGTTCTGGGGTGGATTGGAACATGAAATCCAGAACTTCGGGGATCTGGGGTTCCGGGGTGGATTGCTAGGGCAAGCCTCCAAACAATCAAAAAAACAAAAAGAACAAAAAGGAACAAAAAAACATGAGAAGACATCAAACCAAGAAACACAAGGAGAGAAAACTAATTTACCAACCTGGTGAATCAAAAATCGAACGGATGCCAAGAAAGAGAGCTGGGGAGTTCGGAGGTTCACGACTTGGAGCTAGGGAGGAGAAACTCTGAATGGACAAATGAACTCAAAAAGTTCAATATCTCCTATATATAGCCTCCAAAACACCCTTCGGTATGAACACCATAAACATGACCCCGGGACTTCGGGGTTCCGGGGTGGATTGAGAGAAAACACAAAAACCACCTCGAGACTCCGGAACTCTAGAGTTCCGAGGTAAAAACCCAAAATGGACCTCAGGACTCTGGGATTCTAGAGTTCCGAGGTCGACACCAAAAAGAACCTCGGGACTTTGGGACTTCGAAGTTCCAAGGTGAAAACAAAAAAAACAACCTCGGGACTCCAGGACTCTGGAGTTCCGAGGTTGACACCAAAAAGAACCTCGGGACTCCAAGACTCCAGAGTTCCGAGGTGAAAACAAAAAAGAACCTCGAGACTCCAGAGTTCCGAGGTAAAAACAAAAAAGAAAGGGGCTCCATATTTTGACTGAAGAAAACCAAATGGGGAAACAGATATGCTAGGCATAACAAATGGTGACTATTTGGGAAAAATGACTATAGGCAATTTAGAATTTTAGAATCTATGGTTAACCCGATACATAAGGCTATTATCACTCAAAAGGATGTATAAGAATTTTAAGATGAATAAGTGATTTGAACAAACAACCTAGATGAGAAATAGGCATGATCAACTCTTAAGTGTGTGCGTATGATTTATTAGTCCATCATTTCAATAATATAGATAGGTAGAGGAAACTAGGTGCTAGTTACATAGGTGAAGTCTTTAATCATGTTTCATGCAAGGTTATCCTGGGCATAGCTCTACTGCTAGCTAGGCATCTATAGCCCCGACAAAGATACCTCTGGCTCCCGTCAAGCAGTGCTCCACTGCCAGCCAGACGTCCATAGCCCCAATGGAGGTTACTTGAAACACCCATTTGTGTTGCTTAAGAAGATCATTTATCTTATTATTTTATTTTCTTCTCTCTTTTTTTTTTAATTTTTAAAATAGAGATTTATAAGACATAGAGAATGTCTTCTTTCTTAAATAATCTCTCAAGCAACTACCAAACATTGAAGTTTTATGACTGGGTTGGAAGCCACGGTGGATAACATGAAACACCTTGACTTCGGATTTTTCACTTGATACCCAATTTACCTGCTATCTCACAAAACCTTTCTGATGTATCTTAATGTGTCGTTAGTGCTGAGTTTATCAAGCTAGCCTTTTCAAAATTGAAAGTCAAAAACTCATATCATATTTAAATGATTATATACCACTTTGAATGAGTATAGACAAAGGTTTCAAACTCAACCAAATGACAATGAAAATATAAATAGCAGAGAGTCGAAGTCTCTCAGAATTTGGCAAGATGTTATACAAAGGATACCTACTTCCCTTCAGAATCTTCAAGAACAAAATACATATACCCCGACTCAACAAACAAAATAACAAACAAGCAAGGAAAACAAAAACAAAAGGGAAAACACACAACAAGGCCCAATGAAGCACAACCAAAAAGAAAAAAAACTAACTAACTACTATATAAAACAGGTCAAGCTTTATTAAGGATTTAATCAAAGTAGTGCTCGAGGAACTAACCACAACCTAAAAGTGTTTTCACCTAGAATTTTAGCTATTTGGTAAGGACCTAGCCACAACCTTTCAAACTTGTGATGATCACCTTTCTTTTCCTTGGCCTTGTCCCATAACAAGACTAGGTCAGAAATCTGAAAAGCTTTCACCTTGGATCTTTTATCAAACCATCGCTTCACAACGGCTTGGTGATTGGAAAAGTGTTGTAGCATATTGATTCTTTTTTCATCAAGTCTTAACAAGTTTAAAAGGTGAACCTCTACCTGATCCTTAATGTGATCTTCTTTCATTATTTGGAGGACTGGTATTTGCAAGTTAATTGGGAAGACAGAGGTCTGCCATAGACAAGGTAGCATGGAGAAGTTCCCAGGGTGACTTTTATTCTGGTTCAATCAGCCCACAAGGCATATCTCAATTGATTATGCCAATCCCTGGGGTTTTTCTTGAGTAGCTTTTTGAGGACATCTAGGATGTTCTTGTTTGTGGATTCAGCTACCCCATTACCTTGCAGGTAATAGTTGGACGAAAATTTTAATATCACTTTATACTGGTATGACCATTGCATCAACTGCGTGGAAGTAAAAGCAAGACCATTATCAGATACTAGAATGAATGGCATACCAAACTTGGTGATGATATACTCTTCAATGAATTTTAGGACCACCTCAGCAGTAGCATTGCGGTAGGCGATGGCTTCCGTCCACCAGGTATAATAATCTGTTGCTGTAAGAATAAACTTATGTCCTGTAGATGAATTAGGGTTAATAACTCCTACAAAATCTAGGGCCCATTGAGCAAAAGGTCTTACCTCAAACACTGGTTGGAGAGGCATAGCAGGATTTCTTTCTCTGGAGGCTACAGTTTGACATGTATGGCAATATCGGACATGTTCATAAGTATCCTTAAATATGCTAGGCCAATAATATCCAGCCTTCAAAATTTGATGTGCAGTGGCATCAGCTGACCCATGACCTGTACCATATTTCTCATGAAAATCTTCAATCATATTAGGAGCTTCTTGATGATCAAGGCATCGAAGGTAAATACCCTCGTAATTTTTCTGTAGAGTGCCAAATCCTTGATCATATAATTAGCACTCTTGAGCCTTAATGCTCATCTTTGCGTAGTTGTCAATCCCTCAGGACACCTATTATTCAATAATACAAATACCAAATCTGTGTACCAAGGGTCTTGAGTAAATGACTTCAGTGTATATTGTTGGCACTGGATTTGAGGGATGTTGGTTGCCATGGCTTGAGATAATCCTTGGCCTTGGCCTAATTTCATTGGATGCATCTCTAAGTCAAATTATTGTAATATTTCCATCCATTTCCCTCGCCGTTCTCCAAGTTCAGACTGCATGAGTAGTGACTTTACTGCTTGGTCAGGAACGATCGCATAGACTTTACTCCTCAGGATGTAATGTGTAAACTTCTTGACCGCTCTTACTAATGCAAAGGCCTGTTTTTCAAGAGCAAAATATCTAACCTCAGTGCTTTTGAAAGGAGAACTCATAAATGCAATAGGCTTCTCGTCTCCTGCTTGTCTCTGTGTTAAAACAGTAGCTCCTGAGTGTAATGAAGCAAAAGAATATATGTAACATGACAGTGTGTAATTTGGGCTAGTTAGTACAGGGGCTTCAACAATGAATTTCTTGATTTGGGTGAAAGCCTCTTTTGCTTCAGTTGTCCACTCAACCTTAGCATCCTTCTTCATCATTTCATTCAAAGGCTTGACTATTTCTACAAACCTAGTAATGAATTTTCTCACAAAATTGATCTTTCTGAAGAAAGATCTCATCTCTTTTTTACTACCGGGCATTTGTGCTTTTAATAATGCTTCTACCCGATCTGGGTCTATAGAGATCCCCCTCTCAGAAATTACATGGCCAAGTAACTTTCCTTCAGCCACTCCAAACACACATTTCTTGGGATTAAGGGAAATCCCATATCTCCTACACCTATCTAACACCTTTATGAGGTGGTCTGGGTGATCTTCCCTGATCTTAGAAAATATCATCAAATCATCCATATAAATAATAATGCATTTTCCAATCAGTTCTTTGAATGCTATGTCCATTGCTCGCTGGAAGATTGCCCCAACATTAATCAATCCAAATGGCATTCTTTTATATGCATATGTTCCCCATTTCGTTGTAAATGTTGTCTTCATATGATCTTCATAATTTACCAACACTTGGTTATATCCTGAATAACCGTCTAAAAATGACATCATTTGTGAACCATTCACAATTTGTAATACTTCATCCAAAGAAGGGAGTGGATAATTATCTTTCTCTGAAGCTTTGTTAAGATTGCGAAAATCCACGCAAAGCCATATTTCTGCATTCTTTTTCCGTACTGGTACCAAATTAGCAACCCAAGTAGAATGTCGTACTGGAAAAATTATCTTAGTGGAAAGTAACTTTTGCACTTCCTTGAAGATAAAAGGTTCTATTAGTGCATTGATCGGACGTTGTTTTTGCCTAAACGGTTTTATGTTAGGCTTCAGGGGGATCACATGTGTGATAATCATTGTATCGAATATCTTTAAATCTTCATAGCCCCATGCTATTACATCGATGAATTCTTTTAAGATCTGTATCAGCTTTTCCCTTTTGCCTTGAGTGCAAATCTTCCCAATATAAACAATTTTCTCTTGTCCTTCAGGACCAATATTATGAGGCTCGTATTTTCCAGCATCTGAGTTAGTTGTTAATCTCTCTTTTACTCTCGGGTCTGAATCAAAAAGTCTCTCCAAGGTGACCATCCCTTTAGGAATAACATTGGTTGGCAAATCCAAAATATCCACGTCACCTTCGTTACTGAAATCATCTGATTTATCTTATTCATCAATAATTTGATCTTCAAAAGCCCTCGAATTGGCGAGAAAAGCTAAGATATGAGCATCATCCAGGAAAACTTGGAAATGTTTGATATTATCTAGTACCGCAGGTGTAGAGATTAATTCCATGCAAAAATTCTTTAAAGGGGATTGGCTTATTGGTTGTAATGTACTAGCAGCTATAGCCAGCGCATCGGGTATTCTATTTACTTTCCTTGGTACCAGTTGAATGTCAAAAGCCTCGAAATCTTCAATCAGATCCCACACTCTATTTTGATATGCTGCTAACCTCTTGTCATGACACGTGTATTGACTTTGCACTTGTTTAACCACCAACTCTGAATCTCCTTGCACCCTTAAACACTTTGCTCCTTTCTTATGAGAAAAAAGTAATCCTCTAATTAAAGCTTCGTACTCTGTTATGTTATTAGTACAAGGGAATTGAAGTCAATAAGAAGCTAGAAGGGTTTTCCCTTTTGGGTTGGTTAACTCTATGCCTGCTCCATTGCCTTGTTTGGATCTTGACCCATGAAACTTTAAAAACCATATTTCATCTTTTGGTTTCTTCATATTTTTCACCTTTGGGTCAATGCTGAGGTTAATGCTTAGAGAGGATTGTTGCTCCTCAAGCTCAAGACTTTGTGATAATTGAGTTTGTTCAATCCCTAGTTGTATAAGCACTTCAATTGTATTTGAAACAACCTCCTATTCAGATTGAGGTTGAAATTTGGATTGTGTTTTCTCCTTCTTAAGCTCTAGAGGAACATCTCCCTCTTCATTTTTAACAACCTTAACCGCAAGAAATTCGTGGTTGCATTCTTTAGGTAAGGTAATCTTGTCTACAGGCTTAATTGTCTGAGACTCTAATTCGACACCTTGAACTTCCCCCATATTGTTCGTATGATCATCTTCTTCAAACGGAACTAGATTGATCAACTTTGTGATCTCATTCTGACATGGGATACATGAAACTTCTGAGTGTTCCTCATGGTGTATCTGACACCACTTCAGTAGTAGCAACTCTTGTATCTTCATAGTATTTCCTAATAAGCACATTCCTTGTTGTACTGTTGTAACGAACTCTTTCACCTGCCTTCTATATGTAGTCTTGTCGGTTTGAGATGGTTGAATTGGGGTTGGCACAGAAAAAGTAAGAATCTCATTGACTCTGTAAACCCCTGGGCTTACCTAAGCAAATGCCACTTCATTAAGAGCACCATAATCCATGACCAATTTCCTCAATTTAGGCTCACAATCAATTTGGATATGGTTGCGCACCCCTTTCCAAGGAAGCCATAAATATGTAAAAAAAGTTGAGAAATATCCTCCCAATGTTTTGGACCAATCTCTACTGAGAAGCATCCCACATATTTCTGGAATATCCACCACTTGAATGTCAATATAACGAGATATTCGAGGATCAACGCCCAGCTGGATATATACATCTTTCAATTATCCAATGATTTTAACCTCTGTTTTGTCTAATTGTACTACCTTAATATTTGCACGTACTAGTTGAAGTCCAAGTTGTTGGCGTACAGAGTAAGGCATCACGTTTCCTGAAGCTCCTGAGTCCACCAAACAGTTATGTAAATTCTTCCCACATATCTTCAAACTTAGTAAAAATGGTGGATTTTCTATTGCATCATTACTAATGTTAGCATTAACTTCATTAAAATCAGCCATCTTAACCTCATTACTCTGTGATTCTAACATTTCCAACTTCCTAAGGAGAGCCTTCTTCTATTCGGGGCAATATCTCAATACTTCCATTAAGGACATAGTAGTGGCAGTCCTTTCCATCTCTTTAGTAACATCAAATGATCCTTTCAGAACATAGTCTTTCCCTTGAAATTTCTTAGGGCATGTTCGTTGGAAAGCTTGAGGTGGACGAGGATTGTTGCTCGCATTAGCGTCCAGAGGTACAAACCCGCCTATCGGGGGAGGTGGCTCTATTAACGGAGCCTTGCCTTGACTTCTAAGATTATAGTTGTTCCTGGTCTGGAAGGCCTAAGCATCGTATACGCATGGTTCACCATTAGCTTTAGCTTGAAACTCTTTACAGGAAAGTATCAACCAGCATGGTAGTATTAACCTTATCCAGTTCATCATTGGAACAATCTTTGGGCTGAGTCAGCTTGAGCAATTCTTATGATTTTATCAAACTGTGCACAATTAACCTCAGAATGGGAAGCCGTGTCATGCAACCTGCACCAATTTGTTAGTAGATTCATATCAGAAAGGTTAACACTTTACATGTGGTTTGGGTTATCCCATGCATTGGGGTGGTCATGGTTCACCCCATCGTTATTCGGACCCGTATTCCATTGCCTATTATAAGGTTTATTATTGTACCTTTGATTTTGGTTCTGGTTATTGTAGTTTTGCTGATTATTATGTGATTGAGATTGATTATACCCTCCTGGTGGATTCATCTTTAGCTGACTCAAGTCTGAAGTAACCTGCGAGATCATTTTCTTCAAGGCCTCTACTTCAGTAGATATATGGCATCCTTGATTCTCAGGTGCTGTAGTTGGAAGTTGGTTTGTCGAATGCATATTGTCAAATGTTATTGGTACCATTTTCCCAAGTCGATGCTTGAGCTGTGAATTGTTGACTTGCCTGTGGTTGGGGTGCATAAATTGGCATGGGGTTCATTATTGGGGTGCCGATAGGTGGAGACCCAGGTATATCTGGGAGTTGATTGTAATTTCCTTGATTCACCCCTGTGGGTAAATTATATCCGATCCCTCCTGGGGTTTGATTCAACTCCTGGTTCATGCTAATTGCTAACGTGAAGACTTTCACTAAGGTATCCCTTTGATCTTGAGGAACACTCTTTTTAATGAACATAGCAGTCCAAGGGTCAATTGCTGTTAGATATGAGTCGATGGCTACATTAGGTGCTACCTGGTAAGGGGATTGTAGCCTCTTGAATGCCCTTTGGAAGTTAGTATTAAAATTCGTTAATGGCTCATTCAATAATTTCTTAAGAGAAGCAAACTGATGGTATAATGACCCAAGGTCTATGTACACTCAAAATTGATCAATGAAGGCCTTCTCCAAAAGATCCCAACCTGTGATGGAGTTTGCAGGTAGGGTTAAGTACCAATTGTATTCATTCTCCCCAAGTGATTATGGGAAGAGTCTACATACTACATCTTGGTGTTCAATATGGTTACGAACAACCGCATCTTTGAATGCTTCAATATGTTGATCAGCCGTTCATCTGCCTAGATAGTAAAATTTGCTGCAAAATTTGTCAGGGTTTCTAGGTAAATCATATATACCCCCTGGTATGGTTCCTAGCGGTGTAGTGTCTTGGTTGAAGTAATCCATTGAAAGTAATAATGGTGGACGTTGAGTTACAAAAGGTACAACAATAGGCTGAGGACTGGGGATAAGTTGGTCTCCTATGTTGGGTATGGATGACTATACTGGTGAGGATGTTGAGGGTTGTTTCTTAGCTTTGTTCTTCTTCCTCCTAGTGGTAGGTCCTAATTCAACTAAGTCAGATGGTGAAGAACCACTCCTTAGGACTCAATGGAATCTCTAAGGAGAAAAAGATGATATACGATCCAGCTTAGTACCTCAATTACCTGGAAATACCAAATGCAGCTCACCTATGAGGGGTTTAGTCTCTGGCCCTCCTTCTAGCACCAGTTTCTGTTGACGTGCATTTTGACACACCCACCAACAGTTAGGTAGTTTATGCAAACACTCACCACCTCTCTTAAAAAGTAACAGGTTTGTAAGAACTCACTACCCCAAGGTCTCTGTAGTCAGGTCTCGACAGTGATGGATAACTCAATGGCTGATGTGGTTATACCTGTAAAGGGGCCTGCTGGTTAGAACTAAATCTCCCTGGTTTACGAACAACTGTACTTCCTTTTTTTTTTGTATTTTATGATTTAAGACTCTATGGGAAATAAAATGCGAAGTGTAAGGGAAACAAGAAAATAAGCATAAAGATCAATACAATGACAACTCAATAAATTATTCAATTAGTTCTCTGCAATTTGAGCAAGTATCAAATATTATCCAAGTTAACATTCAACAACAGACTTCCATAAAACCTACAAAATCATCAATTTCACAAATCTGTTGACATAGAATCATCAACAATATGGCCTATCACAATAATTCTCATACACCACTGATGTGCGCAATATGGTTTATATCATAATAGACAAAAAGATTACCACGTTGCTAACTCAAAATAATAGACGTTACCAATTACATAGAACAATCTGGTAGAATATAGATGTAAATCAGGGAATCTACAAGCTTCTTTTCATATTAATCTCCATGAATGTATAGCAAAAATAACTCAAACTTCTTAAAAATCTGCAAAAATCTCTAAGTGGGCCACAAATCATCAATTTGGGACCCTTACAAATGAATTCAACTTCTCAATTTATAGAAGTTTTTTCACTGTATTATTTAGGAAATAACTCTACCCTAAATTAAGAACTATAATTAGGAGTCACAGTTTACTTGTAAGTTTCTTCCTAGACACTCCACTTAACAACTACAAAGTGGATGCTGCATGAGCACTACGAAGACCATGTTGGGTGAGCCACATTTTCATAACCATGCCAGATTTTCAAAATTGGAACTTTGAGTAAGAAGAGCAGTTTTAAAATCAAGAAAAAGCTTCGCTATCTTTAGCAATTGTGTGCCTAGCTTTTTTTTTTATTTCTTGGAAAATGCCTTATAATTTTCAATTATACATGTAATTGCTTGAATTGGTGGAATGGCTACATGCTTAATTCTAAATTTATACTTCTTCAAAGTCTCCTCTACATGTTCCCTTTGTTCCTCTAACTCCCTTACCATATCTGACACCTCCGGACATTGAGTAATCAGTTGTGTGTATCTATCCATAAGGGCAGCATCGAACTGGGCAACAGGTTCGAAGTTTTGTGCCTCATATGCATCCCATTGATTCAAAACTTACTGCTGGTCCATTATTCCAATATTAGCTATTTTGAGGCCAAAAGGCCCTAGTATATTCGTTACAAAATCCTCATATGACAAAATCTCTCTGTGGAGAGGGTCCTGAATATTAGTCATCTCCTTAACATACTGCTGATACATCTCTACTTTCAGCTCCAAAATGTATATGTAGGATTGTAGATTCTCACAACTATCCCCTCCTAAGAGGTCTTCCTGTACTATCAGCTCTTCTCCTAACCTTAGTATCCTTTTCAAAATTTAGAGCTGTTTATTAAAGGTGTTCTCCTTCCACTCCCATTGTGTGGAACGGGTTGCCAAAGCTCCACCTGCCTATACTACTTTACGGTATATTTCCATCATGTCCTGTAGAAACAACCTAATTTTGGCTGCATTCATTTGAGTCCAAGACTTAGTGGCTATAGCTACTCATCTCACATTCAATAGTGCCTTTACATCTCCTTTTGGCAAGGATGAGGTTGAAGGTAGGTCATCTGTCCTACAGGAGTCCAAAGGTTTACACATTTGTACCAAGAGGTGTTTATACTGCCCAAGTTACGCTTTAAGTTCTAAATTTGAGCTATGTTCCTTTTCCAGGCGCCCTCTGACAATGCTTGTGGCTAGTTCCAAGGTATATAACTCTCCCCACTTGGTATTCTTACCTAGGTTTACCTGTGATACTTGGTATTTGAGAGAATCTTGTCCCTCGGCCTGCGATGGAACTGCCACATCTGCAATCACTTCACCGGAACTAGTTTTTGAAAGGTTGTGAACCGTCTTCAACTTCTTAACCTTTGGTGGTTCCTCAGTGATTGCTTGTTGTAGAGTAACCTTGGGAAGCTCTGCTTTCCTCTTTTTCTTTTCAAAGGTAAACTCTAACCATTCTGGTATATCCTCAGTTTAATCACCTTGATGTGATACAATCTCAGCAGTTATAATATACACCTCTGCCTGCTCCTCTATCTGCTCCTCTGCTTTAGCCCCCATTTGGCCAGGAACCTAGAATGATGAAATCTGGTGGGCTAAGTTATCTTGGAGAGCTTGTTGTTTGTGTAACTCTCCTAGCTTACCACTAACTTCCTCATTAAATGCCATTTCTTCATTCCCTAGCTCCATCTCTACCTGCCCGGCTTCTATATCCTTAAGCAAGTCTTCTTGGTCTTAAGGAGTTAAAATCAACCTTTCATTCAAGATGTCCTCTGCTTCACCTCCTTCTTGCTCACTACCTAGAGGCTGTTGTTGGTCGAGATCCTCCAGTGTGGCCTATAGCTGTCCTTGGTGGGAGAACCCTAGCAAGTGTAACAATGCCTAGCCCATCGGTCACCCCTAGGTCTACAGCCTTCTTTAATAGTTCAAACTCCTTCATCTTTTCTTGGAGTTTCTTTAGCACATCCTCAGTGCTTTCTTGAGGCTTGTCCTCCTCACTTGGGTTAGTGGAGGTATTCTATCTTGAAGCCGACCTCATTTTCCGGGCACACTCTTTATGGCCTCTTGACTGCAGCACCCCTGAGGTGGATTCTTTTTGTTTTGTTTTTGATGCACTGGTTCTGACCCTCTATTTTAACCATTTCTTAGTCATATTGATGAATCCATGGGAGACCTTCTCCATATCTGTATCTTCACTTGAAGACCATTTCATTGGGGAGAGGGGTCTCTTGTATATCCCTGATTCTTTATAAATTTGGTCGAGTAACTCTCCATCATCCCTCAGGTCTTTAGGGAGGTTAGTCTCGATACCAAAGTCTATAACCTGCGGCACAGACAACCTATTATAATTCTTCTCCCTGACTTCAAAACTGTCCTGCAAGTTGGTCCAAAAGTCTTCCAAGCTGGGCCTATGCCCCTTATATGCCTTAGGCAATGCTTGCTTAAGTTTCCCATAGGGATCATAAAATTCCCTAGTATGATTGTATTCTTTCAGGTTCAAATCCTGAAGCTCTTGCTTGGCCAATTTTGCCACTTGTATTTTAGAATAGGTGAAGTACCCAATGGACAATGAGAAGTTAATACCCATTTTGTGTTTAGAAGATAGCAGTGATTGGAGACCAAGAAGTTGTCTTACATACTCCAGCAGGATTACCCTATCGTTGCAATAACGAGGCAACAACATTGGATTCCCTGTGAATCAACTAACTCTGATGTAAGTGGAACATGTATTTTGGATGAACCAACATGCCTAATCTCGGATAATAGCCATGGCTTCTGGGCTTATCCGATATCCTGCGTCTCCAGTCAACTTAATGATTATAGGTAAGATGAAGGCATCATTAAACCTCTTGAAGTGTGTCTTTGCATTTGTTAGAGTGAGTTGGGAATAATATTCCCATATCTTTTTCTGTCCCTCCTTCTCTCCTAACTGCCCTTCTACCTGTAGGCCTGGAAAATTTCCAACTTTGGCAGCTACCCAAATGACATAGGATGTGAAAAAGAACTTTTGGGTGTGCTGGACTCTTTCATCTACTTACAAATGTTGTCTAAAAGGATTTGTGGCCAATCAAAGTATTGGTTTCCTATCAATATGGTACTCATAAATTGGAACATCCAAGGGTGGAAATTCTTATAGTTAGGCTTGCCGAAGGCCCTCTTGAGCATGATAATCAAGTCCCATTAAGGCTCTTTGAAGTCCGCCCTCAGGATCTCTACAACCTTGAGCCCTATTTTCCTTTCCTCTTCCAACCAGTTGGTATTCATGTGTCATTTCCTGGATAACACCTTCTCGTTCCATGTTTTCAAGGCCTCTTCTTCTTTTAGTAAGAAAGCCTCTTCCCTGGTTGGGATTTCAAATATGAACCCCAACATATCTGGTGATAAGTCAATAACAGACTTTCCATGTGCATCCATACACTTTCTTGTCTCTGGAATGTAGAATGGAGCGATGGTCATTATAAACTCTGGTGATTGAAGCGACTGCGGGAATACAATAGCTTCCACAAGACCTAACCTCCTGATCCTTCGATGGAGAGAATCTAGGTTAGGTTTATCCAATTGGGTTGCAATATCCCCAATCTCTATGTGTCCCACTTCGGTGTCCGTGACCCATTTAATTTGATCGTCCAACTTTGAAACATGGACCTTTCCCTGATGTTGGTAGTTCATGGTAGCTGGAAGTTTGTCAACCTCTTTACCTCTCTTGCTGGTGGATGAGTCCATCTAACCACTATAACCTACAAGAAAAACACAAATCTTAGTCCTCAATATTAAACATAATTCTTAATCCACTTCGGGACTTCGGGGTCCCGGGGTCCTGGGGTAAGCAAATAGAAAAGGGGCTCAGAACTCCGGAGATCCGGGCTGAATTGGAACATGAAACCCAGAACTCCAGGGATCTGGGGTTCCGAGGTGGATTGAAATATGAAACCTGAAACTCTAGGGATCCCGGATTCTGAGGTGGATTGGAACATGAAACCCAGAGATCCGGGGTTCCGAGGTGGATTTCTAGGGCAAGCCTACAAATAATCAAAAAACAAAAAGAACAAAAAGGAACAAGAAAACATGAGAAGACATCAAACAAAGAAACATAAGGAGAGAAAACTAATTTACCAACCTGGTGAATCAAAAATTGAACAGACGCTAAGAAAGAGAGCTCGGGAGTCTGGAGGTTCGCGACTTGGAGCTAGGGAGGAGAAACTCTGAATGCACAAATGAACTCAAAAAGTTCAATATCTCCTATATATAGCCTCAAAAAAACCCTTCCGTATGAAAATCATAAACATGACCCTGGGACTCCGGGGTTCTGGGGTTCCGAGGTGGATTGAGAGAAAACACAAAAACCACCTCGGGACTCCGGAACTCCAGAGTTCCAAGGTAAAAACCCAAAAGGGACCTTGGGACTCTAGGATTTCAGAGTTCTGTGGTCAACACCAAAAAGAACCTCGGGACTCTGGAGTCCCGAGGTGAAAACAAAAAAAAGAACCTCGGGACTCTGGGACTCTGGAGTTCCGAGGTTGACACCAAAAAGAACCTCGGGACTCTGAGACTCCGGAGTTCCAAGGTGAAAACAAAAAAGAACCTCGGGACTTTGGGACTTCAGAGTTCTGAGGAAAAAAACCAAAAAGAAAGGGGATCCATATTATGACTCAAGAAAACCAAATGGGGAAATAGATATGCTAAAACAAGATATTGCTCCACTGGATAAACTCTCAAGTGAAATAACTGAAGATGGTAAGTTGAAAAACATCAGAAAAATATATAATACATTATCTGCTGATGACATGGAAAGCATTTAGAACAATGTAATCTTATACTTAGATATATACAAGAAAGTTTTAATGGAAGTTGTTGATGAAATACCAAATGATTTGTATAGAAGATTGGAAGCCAGAAGGTTAGCCAATGTTGAACTGGATAAGAAAATTAAAATTTAAAAACTACTTGCAGTGCAACCAGTAAACTCACCTGATGAGATAGACAAATTAATCAGTGAGGCCAACCAGATATTATTTTCCACTGCTCACTGGCATGTAGCACTAATGGAAGGTAGAGTAAAAGAAGTCTCTGAGGAAACAAGAGATCCATGGGACATATTCTTTGTAAAAAAAGAGAAACAGGAAGAACTCAGAAGACCCAAGACTATCAGAGTATATCAAAAGGATAAGGATAAGGGGAAAGGTAAGGTAGGTGGACCTCCAAGCCTTAAAATAATTGATAATGTACCCCCACCTCCTTTAGATACTCCACCAATAGAAACCATAGACAATCAACCAGCCACTAAGAGTATGGAGACTCCATTAGAGGATACTAATCCTCAATCTGAAATTTCATACCCTATAAATATAGATACTCAAGAAGTAAATGTTGTGGTTGACAAAGAAACCACAGAAGATAAAAGGGAAGATATGGCTTTTGAGCCACTGGCAGATGACACCACTGGCAAAACTTTTGAAGAACCAGTAGACAAAATGGAGAAACAACAAGGAAAATCGGCAATGGATAGTACAGAGACACAGAAAATGAAAGTGCATATTGAGACTAGATCTAAGAAATTGGCAGAAGCACAGATGGAGAAACCAGAACAGGAAAGGTTAATGAACAAGTTCACACCGAGAGAGTGCCACCTACCAAAACTGAAAAGCTGAAACCTTTGTTTGTAGAAATGCAAACATAGACTGACCTACCAGAGGTCGAATCAAGAAAGGTAATTACTACAACCAGTAGTATGGATATTATAAGAACAGTTGGATAGACATCCTGTACTTCTATAGGAGAAGTTTGACCTACAAATGTAACAGAGGTCTTTTTGGATTCAATAAAGAAAATTACAAAGTGTAATGCACAAGCATATAAGGCTATTGATGATACCATTCCTATTTTTAAATTGATAGCACCAAAGTGCATTGTGGATAACAAAGATTCTTTAGGTCAACTAGACACATTGTCTAAGTTTATCACTGGCAACATTTTGATAATTGATCAAATAAATGAGGACACATTTAAGGATATAATGATTAAAGAAAACAAGAAATTCCTTGAGGAAACTGTAAAGAAGAACAAAGAGAAAACAGACACACTATTACCGGAACTTGGAAAAATAATTCTTGACTTCAAAAAAATGTATATGGACACTTGTAAAACAAATATTCTAACAGAAGATCTAGACAAAGAAATCAACAAAGTATAGGATAAGATTAACAATATTGCTGACAATCTGATAGGTACATCGGACTCATTTTTAAAGATAGAAATGAAAATTGCAAAGTTAGAAGAGGAAATCAAGAAGTTAGAAAAGGACAAAGAGAGAATAAAGGATAAGGCAAAGGAATAAAAATGTAAAATTGGTCCCAAAATAGATTAGCTCATTTCTTTGAGAAAAGAAATATCTCAGGCTTTGGTTCCCAGACTTAAGACACCGGAAGAGAAAATGAACATACTCACCGGCACAGTGCAGAGAACTCAAGAGGCATTAAAAAACAACAAAAGATTCAGAGAGCCTAATTTTGGTTTCGACAGATATTTTCTAGATTATAACCCATCGATTACAAGAATCTAGGTAGGACTCCACTGACAGTGAATGACAACCTTTATCATTGATGTCAAAGGGGGAGTAGTAGATAATAAATATCCAAAAAGTAAAGATCATCTTCTCAGGGGGAGCACACATCTGGTACAGTTTTTGGAAAGGATTTTGGACTTCAATTTTTGGATACATTCTTGAAGTTTTCTCATGAGGTGTTGCCATCAATGCTAAAGGGGGAGATTGTTGGCAAATACAAACTCCAATGAGATATTGTAGGTGATTGAAGGTATTGTCATTGATGGTAACTTTACAATCATATGATACTGACAGGCTGACACCAACACCGATAATAGCAAACTATACACCGGCACACAGAACACCGACACCGAAAAGGAAGAACGCCGACACCTTGGCCGACAACAGTTTTGTATTAATGTATTTTTAATTAATTATAAATTTTTTTTCTAAAGCCGACACATCAGATTGAAATATGACTCATATATGTATGAGATCATTGTAAGAAGATATATGTAGAGACATTAAGGATAATAAGGATATGATGCGAGACTTGCATAGAAGATAGCAGACCTAATATGCGAATTATTGGATAAGGGTTTAAGTATGCAGTAGAGCTTAAACCGGTACTGAACCTGGCATAGCAGATGCCTATTTGAAGCAATACAAGAAATTGGTTTAATATAATCCACTTTTGTAAGTTAGTGTGACTTCATTTTGTAATTGAGCAGTGAGCTCTAGGCACTTGGCCTTCCTGCATGTGCAGGCCCTTATTGTAAGAAGTAATATTCTCTTATTGGCCAGTAAGTGAATATTGTGGGTCACAAATCCCACTGAGGTTTTTCCACACCGGTGTTCCTCGTTAAAATATTGTGTTATGGTGTGCTTTTCATGTTGTGGTTGTTACTCCTATTTGCTGCATTCTTTCTAGTTTACTGGTACATAGTTTTAGTATGTTTTTCATGTTATAAGTTTATAAAATATTATTACCGGTCAGATACTGATTCACCCCCCCTCTCAGTATCTTGGGGAATCCTAACATAATTGTTAGCGAAATAAATGATAGAGATAATGGTGCAAAGAGGAAATGTGTCCTTACATAACTTGAATTTCTCATCTAATGATCGAGCTCTATGTGTATGCATTATGTACTCATAAACTAGTTTCTCTTGAAACATTTTCATAAATTGAGTTACACATATATCATTTTTTACTAGCTCACATCTCTTCAAATATTTTCCATCTTTAACTCCATATGTGACTGTCTTTTATTTTCCAAAAGAAACAAGTTTCGTACCAATTTCATGTGTGCTCTCCAAATGTACGCATCTTAGTAAACGTTGCAAACCACCACATATAGCACAAGAACCTTCCAAACAAGGAATCTTATAATAAATGCAACCATCATGTCGATTACATAGCACACTTAAAATAAATTTTTTAACAGACTTAGGAGGTGCTTGTATATTACATTACTGCAAAACATCGTTAGTGTGCAAAGTAGAACAAATATGATGAAAAATATTATAATGCATGGTAAATTCAATATGAATCCTACAACAACATGTGGTGCGTACATGATTAATCTTAATATAAAAAGGTTTTTCCATTTCAAAAAATCTTTGAGAAATTCTTATTTGAGGAGAATTTTGAAGGAATCTTTCATAAAATTTAGTTCGAGTCATATCCAAATAGTTTTTGGCATGTGGCTCATGAATTGTAGACCCAATTTGCCTTCTAACAAAATCTCTTTGGTTGGGCGAAACTCTTGGTGTTGTCATGCCAAAATTTTTCAATTAATGTTTTTAGTGCATCAACAACAACCTTGTCTTTCCATGGTAGTCTACCTGAGGATGCCCAAAGAGAATTATTGTTAGGTTCCTCTATTTTTTCCCACCTCTTTAATGCTTTACTTAATGTTTTTCTACTAACGTTCAATGACTTACTTGTTTTGCTTAGCAAACGATCTTTTTTTATTTTCTTTCTCATTATGGTTGATGTAATGACACATCGAGTAGCATTAGAATCTTTAGTATTTTGAACCAATATCTTGATATGCATCAAATAGATTTCTCATAATAGTTCTTTCACTATTACTTTCAGGTGATCTTAGGCCTAGAATTTTCATTGTCTCTCTAAAATTCAAATTTTTAGTCATTTGAACAATTAATTCACATCTTGCAGTTTGATTCATGTTTTCAAAATAGTTTTGCCATATTATTTTAACCATTCTCCTATAAGTTCATTCATTCATTTTGTTGGGCATTGGCTTTAATATATTCTCATCAATGTCAATTAGATACTTTGGTTTCCTACGAATGATTATAGGAGGTGTTAACATCGGTGCATTATGTACATTCAATTCATCAAGTAGAGAAGGTGTAATATGTTCATCATTTAATTGATTACTCAATGAGGTATCTTCTTCAATTGAATTAGGTTCATACGGTATATCAAATGTCTCTTCTTCAATTGCATGAGGTGCATTATATTCATTTTGTAAATCAAATTGAGATGTTAAGGATGACATACCTTCTTCTCCCATTGTTCTTATGTCACACAATTTCTTCATATGCTGCCTTTGTCTTTCCTTTTGAGCCTCTTGTTGTTCCATCGTTCCTCACTTCTTCTTTCCCATGGTTGATATCAGTTGTCCTAAATAGAATCATATTACATATATATGTAAACAAAAGTTCATAAACAAACAAATAACCATAAATATACATCTTATCACTATTTTTTAGAATCAAACTATTAAACAATCACAATACTATTGACAAAACTAATAAGAACAACAATTCAATTATTTGAAATCATGCAAAAAAAAACAAATCACTTACTTCTATGTATAAAATAGTGATAGAAGTGCATACACAGTACAAGTGGCGCCTTCAAGGACCTCAAAAACTTCTTTTGAGGCCGTTGAGGATCTTGGGAAACTAAAACTATGTCTATGTACTACGTACGGGCTACATTAATAACCAGGTATGCGCTGTTAGTCCATAAAATGTTGGCAAGCCCAACGGTATTCTTTTTTACCATTCTGGACTAATATGTAGCGCGTATGCGCTCCTAAGCTTAAAAAAATGTTATCTCAGGGTAGCAAATAATGGGCTTATAGGTAATAAGTACTGTGTACACACTTAGAAGTAATAAGTACCACGTACGCGCTCCTTTTCCTTAAAAAAGTTATGGCATGACAATGAACTAATAGTTTCAATACACTGTATGCGCCATTGATAGTACAAAAGATGTGAATGAAAAGGGAGGGAGGGAGAGAGAGAGAGAGAGAGAGAGAGAGAGAGAGAGAGAGAGAGAGAGAGAGAGAGAGAGAGAGAGAGAGAGAGAGAGAGAGAGAGAGAGAGAGAGAGAGAGAGAGAGAGAGAGAGAGAGAAGGAGGGAGAGGTAGAGAGAGTGAGAGAGAGAGAGGGAAGGAGGGAGAGGGAGAGAGAGTGAGAGAGAGAGAGGGGGGAGGGAAGGTAGAGAGAGGGATATAGGTAGTGGGAGGGAGAGAGGGAGAGAAGAGGGGGGAGGGTGGGAGAGAAGAAGGGGTATGGAGGAAGGGAGAGGGAGAGTAGGGTGGAGGCAAAGAAGAGGGAAGGAGGGAGAGGGGGAGAGGGAGAGAGGGAGAGGGAGAGAGAGAGGGAAGGAGGGAGAGGGAGAGGGAGTGAGATGGAGAGATAGAGAGAGGGTCGATGGAAGGTAGAGAGAGGGGGGAGGGAAGGTAGAGAGGGAGAGAGGTAGAGGGAGGGAGAGAGGGAGAGAAGAGGGGGGAGAGTGGGAGAGAAAAAGGGGTATGGAGGAAAGGAGAGGGAGAATAGGGTGGAGGGGGAGAGGAGGGAAGGAGGGAGAGGGAGAGAGAGAGAGGGGGAGAGGTAGAGAGGGAAGGAGGGAGAGGGAGAGGGAGAGAGAGGGAGAGAGAGAGGGGGGAGGGAAGGTAGAGAGAGGGAGAGAGGGAGAGGGAGGGAGAGAGGGAGAGAAGAGGGGGGAGGGTGGGAGAGAAGAAGGGGTATGGTGGAAGGTCGAGGGAGAGTAGGGTGGAGGGAGAGAGGAGGGAAGGAGGGAGAGGGGGAGAGGGAGAGGGAGAGAGAGAGGGAAGGAGGGAGAGGGAGAGGGAGAGAGATGGAGAGAGAGAGAGGGAAGGAGTGGGAGAGAGAAAGGACACATGACACCATATGACTGATATCGAAGAGATATCAAAGGAGGGAGAGGAAGAGATATCAAATCTAGGACACAATATGACCCTTAGAACACAATATGACCCCTAAACATCGAAGGGGTCATAGGGTGTCCTAAGGGGTCATATGATTCTATATTATCCCTTAGCACACCATAGGACCTATAATGACACCATATGGTGTCCTAAGAGGTCATAGAACACCACAGGTCCCTTTAAAACATATGATGCTATTAAATTTGCAAGGTTATAAGACTGATCTCAATTGTGACTATAGGAATTACATACTTGATTTCTTTCATGGGTATGTACCTCTCCAAGCCATTTGACAAGTGATGATCATCATATCCTACCACTTCCATGCATACAAAAAACTTTAATTTCTTTAGGTGACAAGCATTGTGTAACAACATGGGAACTCTCGCATACTCACCACTATCATTCTCTAGGACATCATCTATGTTACTCTCCCTCTTTCTCTTCCTACCTGTTGTTTCCTTCTGAAAAACATATTGCAGGTACTCTGGCTCATCATTTTGCTTTGTTGACACTATTTTCCACGTCTGCTCTGCTCATTAAAAACACATTCGAGAAGAATATTTTTGCAGGTTTCCTTGTTTGACATAGTAATACACCCATGGTTCAATTTCAAACCCTATTCCTCCTATTCAATATACACACACAAATCCATCTATCAATTTTCTTAGAGGAGTATACATGACAAAAATCTAAGAGGATGTTGCAAACAAGAAATGAATTCACTTACTTTATAGAAGTACACACATAGTTGCAATGGGGTATGGAGGGAGGGAGGGGGAGAAGAAGAGAAAGAGGAATGGGGTATGGAGGAAGGGAGAAGGGGAGAGAGCAAGAGCAAGAGGGATGGGGTATGGAGGAAGGGAGAAGAGGAGAGATAGATAGAGAAAGAGAGAGAGAGGGAGAGAGGGAGAGAAGACTGATCTAACCCTAAGAGTACTGCCTAAGTTGTAAAACATATGATTCTATTAAATTTGCAAGGTTATAAGACTGATCTCAATTGTGACTATAGGAATTAAACACTTGATTTCTTTAATAGGCATGTACCGTTCCAAGATGTTTGATAAGTGATGATCATCATATACTACAATTGCCTTGCATACAACAAACTTTAATTTCGTTAGGTGATAGGTGTTGTGTAAGAACATGGGAACTCTCGCATACCCACCACTATCATTTTCCAGGACATCATCTATGTTACTCTCCCTCTTTCTCTTTCTACCTATTGTTTCCCTCTGAAAAACATATTGCAGGTACTCTGACTCATCATTTTGCTTTGTTGACACTATTTTCCACATCTGCTATACTCATTAAAAACACATTCGAGAAGAATATTGCTACAGGTTTCCTTGTTTGTCATGGTAATACACTCATGGTTCAATTTCAAACCCTATTCCTCCTATTCAATATACACACACCAATCCATCAGTCAATTTTCTTAGGGGAGTATACATAATAAAAATCAAAGAGGAAGTTGCTAACAAGAACTAAATTCGCTTACTTCTATAGAAGTGAAGACACAGTTGCAGTGGGGTATGGAGGGAGCGAGGGAGAGAAGAAGAGAAAGAGGGATGGGGTGTGCAGGAAGGGAGAAGGGGAGAGAGTGAGAGAGAGAGAGAGAGATGGGGTATGGAGGAAGGGATAAGCGGAGAGAGGGAGGTATGGGGTATGAAGGAAGGGAGAAGGGGAGAGAGGGAGGGAGAGAGGGAGGGAGAGAGAGGGATGGGGTATGGAGGAAGGGACAAGGAGAGAGAGAGAGAGAGAGAGAGAGAGAGAGAGAGAGAGAGAGAGAGAGAGAGAGAGAGAGAGAGGCACCTTGTATGCATTTGAGAGGGGGAGACAATACACTTACATGTGTATATATATACTTAATATTATATATATATACACTTAAATATGATATATTATATGTATATACACATATTATATATACAATATCATATTATACACATATGATATATTACATATATTATATGTATATACACATAACATATTATAGAATATCATATTATACGATAGTGTGTACGTGTTGTTTATAGTAAAAAGAGTGTGTACACGCTTGTTACACCATTTCTCTCATTTTTAACGTGTTTTATTTATCAACTTGGTTTATCGACTTTGTCATCATCAGGTTTACACTTCATGAAATGGGTATTTCTAAAATTGCCACCATATTTTCACCCATCTTTTGAGCTTTCTAACCATATAATTGTTTTTCAATTTGAACAAAAATAACATATTATTATTGAATTTCTTTTGCCAATGTCTCCATAGTTCTCACAGACATAGGTGCACCATTTTTTAAATAACTTTTGATATACTTATTCAAATTTTTAAAAAATTATATATTAATGTAGTTCACTTGATTCTTTATAATTTTAAAACAAAAATTGTATTTTTGGTTTTCTTAGTGCAACTTATGCTTTGCGCACGAACAGGTACCTAATTTTCAGGATGTGCTCGATTGGAAAAATCATAAAAAAACAAATAATCAACAAAAAATTACAAAGAACTACACATCTTCTAGTTCTCACTCTTAACTATCTTTTTGCCAAAGGATTTGTCAAAATACTAAATCTAACTATGATTTTTTTGATGCACACATCAGATAGTATGCTATGTTTTTTAGAAGAAATCAGGGTCAGTTTTTTGTGCGCAATGGATTTGACCCCCTTAATATTATCCAACTTTGAAAACGTTTAGTAGTTTGGAAACTAGATTCAGAGTACTACAATATTTGTTTTTTGATTATCTTCATATCTTGAGTTGATGAATTTTAAGTTTTTCCTCCAAGTTCAGGTTCACCTAATTTCAAAAAAGGTGTCCATTTATACCCCCCTTTTTGACCACCATATTGGTGCACTTACCCTAATGTTAGATCTATTTTAGAACCCCCTGAAGAGCCATAATCTATGTTAAATCAACATCCTTTGTTGTATTATGATATCATGAAGTGATTTTATGCTCAAACCAGTAGGTTTGATGTTGTATGAGAATCGCTATTATGTTAAAAGATATTTTAGGGCTTTACCGGTAATGGCATTTAATGCAGTAGATAATGGGAAAATAAAATGAACTTTTTGAATGTTTTTATCACATTGCATTCTTGGGTGCACACAGAGAATGATTAGAGAATACAAGAGTTTGTGTTTGCAACATTGACAAAGATTTGAAGTGATCTAGTGTGATTTGTGATTGGCAATCACTGAGAAAGCTTTGTTGGTGTTTGGAACCCTAGTGGAGAAGTGGTAAAAGGTATTTACCCAGAAATCTTGTTATCAACTAAGATCTAGTTGATGTTACTGATAGATCCCGTCCTAAATTTAAGAGGCACCCATTTAAGTCTAAGGCAATTGATCCCACTGAAGCCCTATCCGGAGTTCCTTATGGTGTCTTATATGTTGAAGATCTTAGATCATTTTATCATTGAAAACTAAAGAATCTTGGTATTTCTATTATTTTTTATCAGTATAAATCATTGTGTGATAAGAACGGAGTGATAAAGGAACAATTCAAAAGGGTTACCGAGAAATGGTTTCACCATGCCTTATATTTAATTAATGAATTCGACAATTAACTTGTGAGATATGTGCTTAGCATAATTCATGACCAGTTTATGGCTCAACCGACCACATAGAATTTCTAAGGAAGCTATTAACGCAGTCATTGAATTTTATGCCACAGACGAGGTTCTTGTACTCAGATCCATTCCTAAAAGTGATGTAGAAAATTTAACAAGTTCTAAATGGGATGGTAGAGAAGTGACAGTGAATAATATCAATGATCTGACAGTAAAATATGCCTCAATGGTTATCGGTTACTTGATCTATTACTCTAGTAGGATGAACAACATCCTTGCTGCTGCTATCCGCACTGACCACTGGATGATAAAAGAGGATGTTGATTATGACTTGTTGGATGTGTTGAGAAGTCAACTGATGTTGAACCTAAAATCCATCAAGAAGGATAAGAGATTAAGGTTTAAATTTGGACAACTAATTCTTGGTCTATTCTTTTATTTTCATAAATGTTTCCCTGGTATTGGTGATATCCAATGGATAGATGACACTCAAGAATTGGTACAAATGAAGAATAGCATAAGAATGCTTGTTAATGGTTTTGACAAGATTGCATGGGGATATTTTTAGGACTTTCAGAAGAAAATACATGTAAGGGAAAGTATACCGGTAGGGGTTGTCAACTCATATGAAAACACAATTTGCTTTATGGATGATAGAGATACTTGCATGATGGAGGCATTTGTGTCCCAAACTACATGAGTTATGCCCATGAGTTATGAAGTGGACAAGGATCTTTTGATTGCATATGCTGATAATTTGCTTACCTGACCAGTAGATACAACAACAAAACATTTTGGCACTTACAAGGAGAAATTCCTTCAAGTGCATTCAGAACTTAATATACAAGTAATATCAATGAAAGTTAGAAAATAAATTGAAGCATTTGTAGAGAAAGAAGGATTCACAAAAGAAGTCATTTCTGAAGTAAGAGAAAAGCATACTGCTAAACAGGCCAGCACATCAAGTGCACCAACTGGTACCCCCATGGGTGTAAAGACAAGACCTAGAGAGGAGAAAGCTATAGAGAAAGAAAAACCAGTAGTTGTTAAGAAGGAGAAACCATCAAAGATTCATTTCTAGAGAAAAGGTAAGATTCTTGAACCACCTATTACACCAGCTAAAACTAGTAAAAGGAAAAAGCAAAAAGCACAAAAACTTGTAGATGCCGATGAAGAAGAGGTTGAGTCTGAAGGAGAAAAGAAATCCCTATGGGCCAGTGGAAAAAGGTCAAAGGGAGTTGGTACTTTAATTGTGAAATATTCAAAGAAACTGGTAACCAAGCTCACACCTCTTGAAAATTTAATAATTAACATTAAAGAGTATGGTTTATTGACTAGTGTAAGAAACACTATGATAATTTTAGTGAATATGAACAAAGGCAGATTGAGGATGCATTTGTTTACATGATGAATAAATATTGCAAGGCCTTAATTGAATTGCAAGGAAAAATTCCAAATTCATTGTGTAATATAATTGATGCTAGATGGCAGGCAACCATGAATAAAGATAGAGAATAAATTGAATATTGCTAAAAAAACTTGCAATGTGAAGCTACTTAGGAAGAGCTAGATAAAAATTTTGCTAAGGCAAAGTCTCCTTTTAGGTCAAAGAAAATATTAACAAGAATGTTAATTGGCGATACCCAATCAGTCCATGAGGAGACTGAACAAATTTTGAAGAAGGTACTGGGTTTGATTTTAGATGAAGAGGAAGAAGTTAAGGAATATGAACTAGAAAGGTCTAAGGCTGAAGATCTTCCTAACGGAGTCAAGATAACTGATTTTGAGCCTAATTAAATAGTGATGGGAGATCAACCAGTGAACACACAAACTAAACTTGTGATTATCCCTGATCATGATGATACCGGTAACAATGATGATGTTGATGCTACTGACAATGTAGATGTACAGGATGTCGATATGTCTGAGCAACATGAACAAGAATAGGGACAAGAAGAAAAGAAGGATGAGGAGCCACCGATTGTAACTCAAACTGTTAATACACAACCCCCACCGATACAGGAAACTGAAAAGGATAAGGAAAGTGAAAAGAAAGAGGAAGCGATAGAATATAATCCTAAAGATGAAGAGAAGAAGACAAAAGAAAAACTAAAGGAAAAGGAAGAGGAGAAAATTGAAGACAAAGAGGAAACATAGGAGAAGAAGGGAGAGAAGACTGAACCTAAAGTGACACCTTTGTCACTTGATTCCAAAAAGAAATTTGTTGATGAAGATGATGATGATTCTATAAGCATCAAAGGACCCCTAGACATGGAAAATTTGAGCTCAATTGAGTTGATGGAGATTGCAACTGCCATGCAATCTCGAGCAAATAAGAAGAGGATGAAATAACAACATAACGAGGAAGAAACAATAAAGAATGTTGTTGATATTTTGTCTAGTCTCCTACCAGAGACTAATACATATAATTTTGTTACTCCTATTGAAAAGCTTGGTAAACTTATTAATGATGTCAGAGAATAGATGAAATCTTTTGAGGATGAAGCTTATGTCAGTGTTGAGAAAGATTACAAGAAGAAGAGAACATAGAACTTAATGACTGAAATTAATAAAGGGAAAGTTGCTTTTACTATCAATAAGGACTATTTGAAAGAAGGACTTTAGACTGGAGGTAAAATCCTCTCAAGTGTTTCAAAATTTTCCTTGTTTTGTGCTGATTTGAAGAAGGAGGAAGCTGAACAAGAACTTGAAGTTCTTAGTGAGTCATCTAAGCCCCTCAATGACTCTGCTATCAAATTTGGAAAATTGGTTGTTGAACTTTAGCATAAGCTGAAAGCTTATGAAAGTGAGTAGGTTAAGAGGATCAAATCACTGCAGGAATTACAGATACAGTTGATACTGAAGGTGGGAATCTTGTAGAGAGCTTATAAAGAAATTGAAGCCATCCTTGCAATACCAAAGATGAGTACCATAGATTCTATGGAGGGTTTTGTTGGGCAGATAATGACTCATGTGGAGATAACCGACACTATTTTGGAGACCTAGCATAATGATCTAACACAATTGAAATCACATTTTGGTGATGTTTTTTCTCAAATTGCATTGTAAAAATATTTTGAACTCCTACATCTATATATATGCTATGAAATTTTTGATGCAATTTTGATGTAACATGTATTTATCTTTCATATTTTTACTTCTTTGTTTGGCATTATTGTCAAAGGGGGGTAATAGTTGAAGAGTTAGTCAAAATTTTGTATATAAAAGTAAAGGGAGAATAATTAGTAGAGAGTAAATTTTTTGTAATAACATGCAATTCCTAAGTGGGAGTATATGTCATGAAGTCAATTTTTATTTTGTAGACTTAGTTAACAAATTTTTTTCCTAAGTGTTTCCATCAATGCCAAAGGGGGATAATGTTGGCATTTGACGGAACGGGTAAATCATTGATTGGTGAATGTGATGAAGAGATTGAGATTCATGTTTGATGACTAAGTCCTTTGTTTTCATTGATGGAAACAATGTTTTGGTAGTCATCTAAGTCCTAGAAGCCAATCGGTAAGGTATAACGGGTACAAAAGATAGTTTGACAGTGAACCGGTAAATAGGCCCTCAATCGGTAAATATGAACTGAGTTGCATTCATGCAACCAGTATAGGCAATTGATGAAGAGTTTAATGATGCAATTTTATAGAGGAGGTATTTTGATAAACAATATTTGATGTACAAAGGAGGTATTTTGATAAACACTTAACCGATAGTGATACGATAACTTAAATCGGTAAACTAAGACAAGTTTTATTTTATTTTTAGTTTGTTATGTCGGTGGTTGACATAAGTTCAGCATGCAATGTTAGTTTGTCTAGATTTGTTAAACCTAGGAAATTGTTCCAAGGTTGTTAGGCGACTAAGTTAATGTCTATAAAAAGTGTGATGAGTTATGAGATAGACATGCGCATGTTAATGAGATCGAAGGAGAATATTGATATTCTCATTGTGTGGTGATTAGTGAATCTATGTATTGATGTTATGTTGACGTTTTGAGGATCTGAAGCAGATCTTATCGAACACAAAGGTGTTATATGAAGATCATTTGAATTGTTGTTATCCTAATAGTTACAATAGAAAAATCCCTTAACCAGGTAGCTCCTAACATGCCTTACATTGTAAATCGCTTAACAGGGTAGCTCTATATCAGAGTGTTAAATGCTCTTGTGAGGTTGATCATAACATTTCAAAGCTCCTAATAGGGCTCATCATATAAATCCCTTAACTAGGTGAATCCTAACCGGGTCTACTCCTAATAGGGCATATTTGTAAGACCTTAACTGGTCAAGATTTCTGTTCTGCAGATAGTGAATTTGGTGGGTATTAACTCCCATCGTGGTTTTTCCCTTTTGGGTTTCCACGTATAAATATATTGTGTTATGTGGAAATTATTTTATTTGGCATTATCTTATGTGGTGATATTCCTCTCATGCTTGTTAAGTTTTAAGTTGTTTAAGTTGGTGATCAAATTCATATTTTTTTTGCTTGCACCGATTCACCCCCCTAATTTTTAAATTCAAAATTGAGCTTGTGAATTGCTTAATTTGGATTAATTGTTTGAGATCTGAGTATTTTTCAATTTCAAAATTCAAATTTTAAAAATTAAGTGGTTAATTTTAAAAATCCTAATATTTTTTAATTTTTTTTTAAAGTGAGCTTGTGGGTTGTTTAAATTTTGAATTTACCATTTAAAATTTGATTGTTAATCTTAATTCAAAATTGCAATCTTGGATAAAATTTTAAATTTAAATTTAAAAATTAAGTGGTTAATTAAAAGAGCCTTAATTTTTAAATTTAAATTAATCTTGTGCATTTACCAATCTTAGATTAATTATTTCAATTTCAAATTACAAACTTGGATCTAATTTTAAATTTAGATTTTAAAATTAAGAGGTTCTCTTCACAAATCCCTAATTTTAAATTTAAATTTTCTAGGGAGTTGCATAAATTTTTTAGAATTATTCTTTATCTTTTAAATCAATTTGCTTAAATAATTAAATAATCATTTTTTTAAAACTTTGCATATTCAATTATTTTGCAAGTTTCAAAGTTCAAAAATTCAAAAATTCCAATTTCCCTCCCTTATTGCACGAGTTTTTAAATTTCAAATTCAAATTTTCTTTCAAAAATTCAATTTCCAATTAAATTTAAAAAAAATTATTGTGGGTCGCCTAATTTTTCAAGTGTGTTTTTAGATTTAGAGTCATTCAGTTCATACTTTTATTTTAAATTAAAATATTTAAAAAAAAAATAAATACAAAAAAATCTTGTTTTGTGCATTTTGTGTGCTTTAGTTCATTTTATTGTGCAATATTTATCATTTCTTTTCAAAATGTCAAATTACTCTTTGCAAGACTATTCCGCCTTTTACAAACCATTTTCTTACAATGACTATCCTTTTGAAGAGGTATATAGTAGAGAAGAACTTGAGGAGGCTCTTGATGGTTTCCTTTATGGTATGCCTTCTAAACAATCTTTTTGCCAAAGGTTAGTCAACATAATGCATAAGCGATTTAGTAGTGATGACCATGAAATGATGGATGGAAGTCATGATGACTTCATTCTTACTTCCACATCATCCTCTAAATCTCCAAAAAATTACAAGGATATTATGATGCATAACAATTCACTTTATGAACCTTTACCTTCTATTAATCGTATTTAGGAAGAATATTTTGTGATAAAAGAAGGCGATGTAGTGGACAATCCTCTTTATCAAGATTTAGATTTTAGAGAGGACACCATAATGAACCATGATAATTCCTCTCCTAAATCTTCTTTTGTTCATAAGGATACTTTGGTGAAAGAAAAGGCTATTAAAACCCCTTTTAAAACTCTTCCTCTTAAGGATGAAGTTTTTGAAATTGATGTTGATCTTTATCCTAAAATGTGTCTCTCCTATAAGAATACCTTAGAGAAAGAGGATGATATCATAAACACCTTTCTTGAAGTCACTTTACTTTCCATAAATGGTATCTCTCCTAAAGAAAAAATTTTGATGGACAATTATTTGCCCTTTCCCAAATTTGGTTCTACCAATGAGGGCACATTGGTGCAAGAAAATGTTATGAGCATTTCTTTCAAATATTTCCCTCCTAAAGATAAATCTTTGAAGAGTGATATTTATCCTACAATGTACCTCCCCCACGAGGATAATTTGGTTCAAGAAGATGAAATCATTAGGAATTTCCTTAATGCTCTCCCTTGTAGAGATATATCCTTAGAGAACAAAGAGCCTAATAAAATCAATACCATTCATGTTTCTAGTTATGAGAATCCTAAACCCAAGGAACCTCCCAATATTCTAAAAGTTGTGAAATGCATATGTGAAAGAGATTTTATGGAAACATAACTAGAAAAAAAATTATGGTTTTGAAATACATCAAACAAATAATGCTTGTGTCAAAAAGAAAGATCCCAATGTTCTTCTCACTTCTATTTCTTCACCTTCTCACCCTAAGAAACATAATTATAAGGATCTTGTTGAGAAACTCTATGATATCTTAGCAAAGATCACTCTTTGCGACTTGATTCAATCTCCACCTTCATACCATAGGTTGATCCAAGAAGCCTTTCATAAAGTGTTTACTCATTCTTCTTCTAAACCAAATGATATCACATTCTCACAAGATGAATTTCCTTATATAGAGGTTAGAAATAGAGATCATCCCCTTATGATCACTTCTTGTCTTTATGAACACAACATAAGAGGTACCTTAATTAATAATGGGTCAACACTTACATTTGTTGTGTTGACTTATTAGCCAAAATAATTTGGGATCATTCTTCTATTCAATATGATCCTCTTAGTGTTCATGGCTTTGATAATGTTCCTAGAGTCTACACACTTGGTATAGTCATATTACCTATCAAAGTAGGACTTGTGACTTTACGTAATGATAATTTTCCCTTATGATTTATTAAGTATCAATACTTGATTAACCTTTTACCTAAGATAGATAATTTACATAATATTTTAATAAAGTATCAAAGTAATTTATTCAAGTAATGATAAACTAACTACTCAAAATATATAAAACATTGAGATAATGATTTGCAAGGGTGAAACATTAGGGAAATGACTATATGAGATTGATTAATACATATCACTATGGGAGGACACGGTTCTTACACAGAACCCCACATGCCTTCACGACATGAAATAAACACGATTCTTACATAGAACCCCGCATGCCTTCATGGCATGAAATAAACACAGCCTTGGCCATGACACTCCTGGGTGTATGCTATACCATGAGTTGGACACACACTATATGCCCCTTCTCCAATGCCCAATTCCCAACCACTAGACCTTAACTATCCTCTCTCTTTTTATTTTTTCAATTTCTTTTTCCTCTACTATTTTCTCTCCCTATGTCCTTCTTTATTGATTCATAGGTTTTAATAATGTCTCAAGGGTGGTAACAAAAGTAATAACCCTTCATAATAATTATAATTTTCATAATTATATTTATTTAATATTATTTATTATAACTCCATTCCATGGGAAAAAGTCCCATAACATTGCTCCCCTTGTAATTTAGTTGTTATCCTCATTAGCAAGAGATGTATTTGCATCACAACTCAAATTATGATCAATAAATCAATTAGTGACATTGAATATGTGCATACTTAATTGTATTTCCATTTTTTTTTAATTCATCTATATTTTTGTCATCTTTTAATTTGACAAATTTCACTAGTTCCATAATCATTTTTCCAATGATAATATTTTCATAAAAACGTATCATAAATATATGTGTTAATCTACTATCTTTTTAAGTTTATCACTTTATTTAATGTTTTAACTTCTTTTCTCTTTATAAAAGTATTATCATACAACAAGAGCACTCGTAAATTATAAAAGTATAATTATATACTCAAAATACATTCTAAGATGGTATTCATGCATTACAGACTACATGAATATCTTTTTTGCAAAATAAATACACAATTGTCTTTTATATACAATAACGTTTATATTATTGGGTTGATCAAGTCCAATAACAAAGTATGTAGTAAAATAAACCACGGTAATCTTGTCGAGGATTTTAACAATAACTAAAGAATATCAAATTATTAACATGTATTGAGCACTTCATAGGGAGTGTAACCATTAGTTTATTAAAATCCAAGGGTGAAGGTTGGTTTAATTAAAAAGTTGATAATTTGTCTATAACAATGATGGTTTTCATAGACTCGTGTTCTAGAAGATGAGACTTAACAAGATCATTGAGATCTAATGATGGCTATAGAATATTATTTTATAGAAAAATCATAATAAAAATTATAGAAGCACAAGAAAACTAGTGATCCCTAGTAATTTCTATGATCCCAAAGGACCATATAATGTTTATTTGTTGGGTTTACAAATTTCTTTCACAATGTTTGTAAATTTAGTTGTATCATTAGATTAAATACCACAATATTATTAGCTTTGTGATGAATTCTAAGTTTTGAAGATAAGTCAAGGGCTTAATTGCATCTTTCTATATTGTTGCTACCATAAAATCTTCAAAATGAATATCATTAAATGAAGTTCTAAATATATTTGATAAATCTATCCCACATATATTATTTTAGAGGTGATTTCTTCCCTTGTAAAAATTGTACATGTCCCCATGTCTAAGGGTAATAAGAATATTTTAGTTTGAAATTTTTTAAGCCATTGTATTATTTAACTAGGATAATCTAGTAGCTAAAGTATTTTACCAATTTAAAAAAATTATCTTAGGACCTATGGGTTATGGGCCCACAATGTAACCTAGGTCAGACTTAAGTAAATCTAGATGCGATATTTTATTTTTATTTTTATTTTTCTAACAATGTATGGATTATAAATATCCTTTAAAATTACTTGTCAACTTCCTCTCCTATACCAGTGTCACTACTATATTCAAGTAGCTTGATTTTACGGGCCAAATTATCTAATTCTCATTGTGTTTGTTTGCTAAATGTGTTTTTTGAGGATTCTGACTCATAAGTGTTAGAGTTGCTTGATTTGGAAGTGTTACTCTCTTGGAATGATTGTCGTTGTCATTTAATTTTTTTTCTTTGTTTTTTCTTTCTTTTGTTTTGATGTCGTGTTGATCGAGAAATTTTCTTTCTTTCTGAGATTGACATCTCTTGTTGTTTGCTTTATTTTATAGATTCCTTCTTAAGTTGATTGACTTGAGCAGCTAGTTCAATGATTTCATTTCGTAGGACCTGATTGGTTCTCTTTATGTCTTAGTAAGCTTTTCGATCATTTTCTGAAGCCATTGTGATGGGTCAATTCCCTTTTTCCTAAGGTCTTTACCAATTTTTTTTTTGTCTTACGAAGATTCTCTAGCTTAGAGTTGTTTCAATTATTTAAAGATATATATGTTTACTTTCAAATGTACTTATTTTACCTAACCAATTTATTTTCCTTACAAGACAATTTAGATTTTTTATTTTTTTATGCCAAGAGCAACAAATATCAAGTTGGGAATCTAGCAAGGAACTAGTGAAAATAATCTTAGAACAAGGGATAGAAATGCATCATCTGATTTAATGCCCTTCGAGAGTTGCAAAAGGGAAAGTTGATGCAGATTTCTCTCTGTGTAAAATCCACAGTCTTTGTTAGATAAGTTAATAGAAAATTAAAAAAACACATAAATAAAATTAAAACAAATGTCATTGGTTCAAAAACTTTTTAATACATACAACAAACTAAAATATAATTTAATTCTAAAAGATTGATACATCATGTGTAATCTAAGGTTTATCTCCCAAATCTTCCTATTCCTCCCACTTTAAAAAAACATACAAAGGGTTAATTAAAATTTACTTTCTACTAAGAATGCTTACTTTTTCTCACATAATTTACCATATTTACATTAAATACTTTGGTAAATGATTTATAGGGAATCTAATAATCTTGAATCAAAAGTAAAAAGTAACTACTATTTTATTCTCTTGGTGATTTATTTTCTAATGTCTAATGCAGGGAAGATAAATGTGTAGCCACAGAAAGGTCTCAAGATCGATTTAGCTATGATACCAAGTGTAATGGTACTTTTCTGTTATGATTTATTAAGTATCAAAAGTGGATTAACCATTTACCTAAGATAGATAATTTACATAGTATTTTAATAAAGTATCAAAGTAATTTATTCAAGTAATGATAAACTAATTACTCAGAATATATAAATCATTGAGATAATGATTTGGAATGGTGAAACATTAGGGAAATGAGTATATGAGATTGATTAATACATATTTGTAAATCATGGAGAGGCTTCTTTCCTACACGCAGAGGATTAGTTATAGGTATAGGGTTTCCAAGCAAGGGAGCACTCTAGGAGGACACAGTTCTTACACAGAGCCCCACATGCCTTCACGACATGAAATAAACATGATTCTTACATATAACCCCACATGCCTTCACGTCATGAAATAAGAAGAGCTCTGGCTAGGACACTCCTGGGTGTAGGATGTACCCCGAGTTGGACACACACTATATACCCCTTCTCCAATGCCCAATGCCCAACCACCAGACCTTAACTATCCTCTCTCTTTTTCTTTTTTCAATTTCCTTTTCCTCTACTATTTTCTCCCCCTGTGTTCTTCTTTATTGATTCATAGGTTTTAAATAATGTCTCAAGGGTGGTAACATAAGTCATAACCCTTCATAACAATTATAATGTCCATAAATTTATTTATTTAATATTATTTATTATACCTCCATTGCATGAGAAAAAGTCTCATAACACTTTACCTACTCGTATTTTTGTCATTCCCAACCATCTCAATTATAACCTTCTTCTAGGTAGACCATGGATCCATGCTATGAAAGCATTTTCTTCTACACTTCAATGCACAATGAAATTCATACAATCAAGGCTGATCCTAATCCTTATGATTTTTTTCATAGTGAAGTAGGATGCATTTCTCCCTTCAATAATATGATTCCTTCAAAAATACAATCTCATATCCATGATGCTTCTTTAGAAAATAATTAGGGTACATTATATTTTTTGTGGTCAATCGATAGGTATAAAATCCATCAATCTAAGAAGGAAGCCTTGAAGGATCCTTGTGTTTCATTTATCCAGACTTCTTCTAAATCAAACCTTGTCTCTCCTTACAACACATGTCCTGATGATGATGAGGGATCTTTGCATTTTGATACTAGGAATGAACCCTCTCCTCTAGACATTCAAACACATATTTGACTCTATGAATGTATATAATGGACATGGTTTAGGATGTGTGCAAAATTTTTTTGATGGGCATGAGAAAATTACATCACACTTTTCCCAAGAAGATTTAGGTTTCTAAGATCCTCCATTGTTGACATGCCCTCCTCCATTGTCTAATACATCTATGTCTTCTTACAACTTCTCATCACAACAAGAGAGAATCTTGTATAATCTTCTATAAGCCAACTTGATGACTCTTCCTTTAAAGAATCAAAGAAAGAATTATAAGAAAAATCAACATGATTCTTCTTTTTGCAAGTATCATTAAATCCCTAGCCATGCCACTAATGAATGTCATGATCTAGTAGTTAAAATTCAACAACTTATTGTTACTGGTTCCATTCAAATACTAGATATAAATAAGTTAGACTAGCATTATTTTTGTTTCACACAACATTTAAGTTCCTATTATGTTGCTCCTTATTATGTGACATTGGTATCTTTCTTATTGGGGGCTCATTATAATTTATGGTGGTACAATTTCAAGTGCAATTATAATTTGATAGAAACATAATAGTATTTTTATTCTTGTCTCCATGCTTAAGGGGCAATAATAGCCTTTCATTCATCCTTTCTCACTTTTCCTTTGTAAAGTAGGGTCTTTATTAAGGATCATTTATTGATTGTGGAGGTGCATATCTCTATTCATGATCTCCTTCCTCTTATTGGAACAAGTATCCTCGATAAAGATATTATCCTTTCCTTATAAGTCCATATTCTTAGTTGCATATCTTCCTTAGCATGGAAAGTATAATCATTCATTAAATTCTTCTTTTTATTGAGTGGTATCTTATGTAATGAACCTTTCTATATTGTAATATGCAACCCTATTTAGAATCATTTTCTTATTTTAGAAGAGTGTTTCTTTTATAAATGATGTCCCTTTGGTGTCCTCATCTCCATTCTTGGGGGTAAAGAATAATGTTTCAATTCTCTATCTATCTATCTCTTTTTCTAAAGATTACCTTTTTTCCTTTGTTGAGTTGCATCTTTCATAATTTTATGTTATTTCTTATGAGTGTGTGTGCATTACTTATTTGAAATGGTGCATCTTTTATGAATAATATCTCCTTAGTGAAAGTGAACAATCCAAAGAATCCACTTTGGAGAAGGTGTGTATTCTTAGTCCTCTTATCCTTTCAAGACATCATCTTTATTAAGGATCTCTTCTACTCTCTAAGGTAGATATATTTATGCAAATAGATCTTCATCTTTTTCTAGCATCCTCAAAGTGCATCCCTTGCAATTTTGAATATATTTTGGGCCCTCACCTTACCGATCTCATCCCCATGCTTGATCGGGTCCTGTTTATGTCTCATTTATGCAACCAAACTTTACTTTTGCATCTTAAAACTTTCATAAAACTTTGATCCTATCCCAAACTAGGGTAGGACTAGGGAGACACACCCTAGTCCTCATTAAGACTAGAGTGCCATGCCCTGGTCCTCTATAGGTAGGAGCTATCTTGAGGCTCTTCACCCTTGGCCCTATTTCAATTGTGAGTGGGAAATAAATCCCCTATGTCGACATATGTTAGAAAATTAAACAATTAATGATGATCAAGTATATAAGGGGGTCTTCCCCTCTCATTTTGATAATAAGAAGAACACATTAATAATAAGATATATGATCATAAGGAAAGGAGACCTATATTCAAGCATTAAAGAATTGAAGGATTTGTCATCAAGCATTCTTCAAGGCTGCATACCCTTCATTCATTGATTGGAGCAACATTATTTCATCATTCATTTGCAAGCATGTGTGCATGTTAGGGTTTTGTCATTTTCATGCCATTTCATACAGTATATGTGATTACATCTAAGAAGAAAATAATCATAATCATCTATTGTAGATCTGAAGGTATGGGCGTGTGCACAAAGATGGTGGTCAGAAAAGTGGACACCACCCAAAAAAAACTTGAAAAAACAGGTAGCACGTACGCGGTTTTAAAATTTCAAATTCCCACGTACGTGCTTAGGTTTGTTCTTCCCGAGCCTAGAAAAGGTAGCGCGTACGTATTGCATTTAGGAAACTGAGCGCGTACATGCTACACCTAGGAAAATTAGCGCATACATTCATTTCTTATAGGAAAATGAGCGCATACGTGCTAATAATCCTAGTAAAACTGCGTACGCGGTGCCTGATAAAAAAAGTTTTTTAAAAAAACTAGGTCCTCATTTACCTGAAAAGTGGATTTTTTACTTTGTTTTTTTCCCATTTTCTAACATAAATCTAGAACAAGGTGCTAAATTTGTCCTCCAGGCTATGGATCAAGGTTAGTTTTTGTTTATTTTTTTCTTTCTTTCTAGTTTATGCAATTTGTTTTACATTTTGAATTTAATTTCATTAAGTTTTAATTAGGTTTTTTCATTTTTTGTTTCAAAAACCATATTCTTCTAATCCAGAACAAGAACAACCAAATGCACCTCCTAAAAACCCACAAGAACAACCAAAAGCACCTCCTGAAAACACACAAGAACAACCCCCAATTCCTCCTTTTGATCGCACAACCGAAACACAGGAAGAATTAATTAATCAGTTAGGGCAAAATACATCCAAAATCAATAGACTAATTGTAAAATTGAAAACTTCTGAACTTGACCATCATCAATCCCTCGCCACTAGCCTATAAACATTAGCTAGTGGTGCCATAGTTGTTTCCATAGAAATTACCAAATGGGGAAGCTTTAGGGATAGGTGTCGTCAATTCTATGCCAATGGGCTATCATACGATGAAGTTAAAAACAAAAACATTTCTAAACAACAAATATGTGCCCTTTTTGTTGACCCCAAAATTGGTCAGTCATTACCTCCTAATGCAAAGAGGTTTCCCATACATTGGCGTACCAATGTGTAGATGAAGAATCTTTTTTGGCAGAGGTGGTGGATAGTCTTTGACGATCCACCTTGTAATAATTATGAGGTGCCATTATATTTTTTGAGAAAAATATATTGTGAGTTTGTGCTCAATGTGCGGCCAAACTATTTTGACATGAGACAGTTTCATGGTAGAGGTGGTGGCTCTGCCCAAGATAGACCTGGAGCCCATAGAATATTAGCCGCAGAGAGTCATCGCCCCCTAGCACTCAAACCCAAGGTGCATCATGCTATCCCATTAGAGTTGAAAGAGTCGCTGGAGCTACAGACTCTTCAGGCAGCCACAACATTGACTGGTGCCATCATCCAGCATGGGACATCATTAGCACACCCTATTGTATTGGATGATGAGCCGTTAGAGGGCGATAGAGATCCCATCGAGAATATGTGTGTTAGTTGCTCGGGGATATGCTGGGGGATAGATGATGCAGCCAATGCAGTTGGATACTCATATCATCTATGCACAATTTGCGGTTGTAGATGTTAGGCTCACATGGTTGAGGATGTCGCGCTGACAAATTAGTTGATGGACATAGTGTTTGCCCATGAGCCACAGACATAGGTGTGTTGATTTGAATTCATAACATTTTATTTATCAGTCACTTTAATTTTGTAATTACATAAATGAATTTTCATTTATACATCGATTTAAATTCAGACAAATAATATGCATTTCAGGATGCAGCAGCAGTATCCCATACACCTCCCCCAATTACCACAGCTGCAACTTTGATGCTTGACGAATAAATTTTGTAACATGTTAAAATAGAATAGTACACTTTGAATTCAAAAAAATACAAGATATACTAACTATCTTTAATGCTTCATCCAATTTCTAGTTTGTAGGTGTTGACAGGGGATGAAATGTCCCAAATTGATGAAATCACACTATCGACGATCGATTTTGGCCTTCAAGGCTATACGGTATTGTATTTTGTACAACTCTTTTTATGTATTGTTTTTATGGAATATCCAAGTCATTTCATTTTAGATTTTTAAAATTATGTTTAATTTATTATCTGTACTAATATCTCATGTTAATTTTGTGTTTTTAGGGTACCCCCTCTGCGTCTAGGGCTCGTCCTAAGAAAAAGAATTCCTCGAAGACGCCAAAACGTGTGAAGAAGGTAATTGAACACATTTTTAGTTGTACAATTGTTTGAAAATGTTGAAATCAAGTATTAGTTGGGGTTTGTAGATTGATTAATATTTTTTGTCTATTTTACATGTACAATGGTCATTGAGCTTTGTGGATATGTCGAATGCACCTGATTCGCTCGTGGATCAAGAGAGGGCGGAGGTATGTATCTCTACTTTATTTTCTTGATTTCATGATTATATGCACACGTACATGTGAACTTGTGATATATTATAATCTTATAATTTTTTCATACAGGAAATATCCATACCTATTTCGTCAATGGTGAACCCTCCTCCTTGCACTGGAGAAGCATCTTAGGATCCAGTACACTTTTGTTTGATATGTAAAATTAATTGTTTTCAACCTTCAATACTTATCATTATATTAATTTTATTTAATATTTGTACATTTTTTGTATAGGTAATAGCATCAGTTTCTACATCGATGGTGAGCCATCCTCAGTCCATTGGAGAAGCATCTCAGGCATAGGTACGCCATTGCTCTCTATATTATAGCTTTTAAGTGTTTTTGATATATTTATGTTAGTACATTGTATTAATTATACATTTAATCTACAATAGACTCCTTCACGGTATGGCCATAACGTGGATCAATTTAAGTATGTCTTAAAGAAAACTCCTAAGAGTGACAAGGAGAGGAGAGCGAAGACATTAGCTCCTGGATTAGCCAATGAGGTAATCTACATTTCAATTGCAAAGGAATTAAAGTTAAATGCATAGTTATGATGTTAATTATGAACTATTTTCTATAAAAGAATTCTAACTTGGCTTTTTAATTGTGGTTTTGCAGCCATCTACAGAGCCGCGTACTATGCCGAAGAGGCTTGATTTTGATGATCCACCAAAAGTTTAGGATCATATAGTGTTAGTTTTGGTCATAGAATGACCAATACATGTAGATATATTCTACATTTTTATTGTATATCGATTTGGACATGGCATATGCCACATTTTTGTAATACTTGTATTGACTTGGCAAACATGCCTTTATATATATATATATATATATATATACATATCGATATTCGATCCAATAAATGTGTAATGAGTTCATTGTTTTGTATTCATTGTATTTTGTGGTTGTCCTTTTATAAATTTAAATGAATATTTGCATATGTAATCAACAATATGAATACAAACAACAAAAATATATGATATAAAGCATTGCAATCATGGAATATGATTTGATAAAATTTCTAAATGTTGAATTAACCCTACAAAAGTCCTTGTATTTAGTTCATTATTGTGTATTCGCTGTATTTGGTGGCTGCCCTTTTATAAATTTAAATGAATATTTGCATATGTAATTAACAATATGAATATAAACAACAAAAATCGACAATATGAATTTAAACAACAATGTGTTTGGTACGAGAGCACCCTCACGCTCACAATGGTCAAATTTTGTTTGTTGTGTGCACAAACCGACGTCTTGAGTGCGTCCGGGTGGGCAATTTTATGCTAGGCATGTGCTTGTCGTGCATCCCAAAGCACCAGAACATCAAGAGTCATACCCTACCGGTGCGATCTCTCAAGTGCCCTGAGTCCAAAAAAATGTCAAAATTTGACGGACTGTTTCTTCCAATCCATGACACATATGGTCGATCTGTTTGATCCCATGGGGTCCCATGAGGCTCCTCTACAAAGGCCTATATTTTTTTTCGATGACTCAGAGCCATTTTCAATTAGTAGCATTTTTTTGCCTGCTCAAAAAATCACAGTTGCTTGCAAGGAAAAGTTGCAGGATTGGCTAGAATTGATTCTGTTCCTTGTGTGCACAAACCGATGTCACGAGTGCATCTGGGTGAGTAGGTTTACGCTAGGCATGCCCATATTGTGCATCCCAAAGCACCAGAATGTCGAGAGTCATACCCTACCAGTGTGATCTCTCAAGTGCCCTGAGTCCAAAAAATGGTGAAAATTTGATAGACTATTTCTTCCAATCCATGACACATATGATTGATCTATTTGATCTTGTGGGGTTGCATGAGGATCCTCTACAATGGCCTATCTCGGTTTTTGACGACTCATAGCCATTTTCAATTAGTAGCATTTTTTTGCCTGCTCAAAAAACCGTCAGTTGCTTGCAAGGAAAAGTTGCAAGATTGGCTAGAATTGATTCTATTCCTTGTGTGCACAAACCGACGTCACGAGTGCATCTGAGTGGTCAGTTTTATGCTAGGCATGCCCCTGTTGTGCATCCCAAAGCACTGGAACGTCAAAAATCATACCCTACCGGTGCGATCTCTCAAGTGCCCCGAGTCCAAAAAATTGTCAAAATTTGACGGACTATTTCTTCCAATCCACGACACATATGGTTGATCTGTTTGATCTCGTGGGGTCATGTGAGGCTCTTCTACAATGGCCTATCTTAGTTTTTGATGACTCAGAGCCATTTTCAATTCGTAGCATTTTTTCGCCTGCTCAAAAACTTGTCAGTTGCTTGCAAGGAAAAGTTGCAAGATTGGCTAGAATTGATTTTGTTCCTCGTGTACACAAATTGATGTCGCGAGTGCGTCCGGGTGGGCAGGTTTATGCTAGGCATGCCCATGTCATGCATCCCAAAGCACTATAACATCGAGAGTCATACCCTACCGGTGCGATGTAGAAGTTGCTTGACAACTTTTTTGACAATTTTTTGACAACAATGACAATTTTTGCTCAAATTGTATCTAGTCTCAATCTATCACCCCTATGACCCGATAATGACTCAAATAATTATCCATTATTATTCAAGAATCAAGAATTCTCATGATTGACCAGGGACACATCACATATACTCAAAACATAGTCACAAAACATTGTCACATATTATTAAAAAATTTGCCTCTAAATATGGTCAAATCAGCTCTTGTCTATTTGATTATACAAAAAATTGTCTTAAAAATAATCTCATGGGCTTTTATACAAAATTTGGCATTACAATATATGCGATTCAGCTCATCGCCATTTTAATATACAAATCATCTCATGGGCTTTTATACAAAATTTGGCATTACAATATGTGCGATTCAGCTCATTGCCATTTTAATATACAAAATTTGGCATGTACATATGTACAAATCAGCTCATTGCCACTTAAATATACAAAATTATGCCCCTAAATATGTAAAAATCAGCTCATGGGCATTTATATATACAAAAAATGAATATAGAACAATTCGTCGATGATTTATACAAAATTCTCAAAATCATTCTACTTTGAACCATAGAATCAATCAAGTGAGCCTTCAGGATCAGCTCTAACTCGTATTGTGTCAAGTATTGCATCGTGGTCAGATTCACAAAATTTCCATAAAATCTTGTTATGAGGTCTACCACGATACTTCATCAAATGAATATTTGTTGCAACAACAAGGTTAGAGAAATGAAGAATATGTCTGTGTGTTTCAAAGTCCTCGAACAGCCAAACATCAGAATTCTTGATAGAGTATCTCTGAAGCCATGTTCCTATCACAACAATAGACCCTA